>NC_133648.1:20403102-20691501 GCF_009905375.1 Apium graveolens | reverse complement strand
CCTGGAGCTGAACTAGTTTCTAAGGCTCCATACAGAATGGCCCCGATGGAAATGAAAGACTTGGCTAAACACTTCAGGAGTTATTGGATAAGGAGTTATTCGACCAGTGTTTCCCCGTGGGGTGCTCCAGTGTTATTTGTGAAGAAAAAAGATGGGAGTATGAGATGTGTATTGATTATAGAGAGCTGAACAAGTTGACGATAAAGAATAAATATCCTTTACCGCGAATCGATGATTTGTTTGATCAGCTTAAGGGAGCATGTCACTTTTCAAAGATTAACTTAAGGTCTGGCTACCACCAATTGAAGATAAAGCCTGAGGATATCCCCAAGACTGCATTTTGAACAAGGTATGGCCATTACGAGTTTCTAGTAATGTCGTTTGGATTAACGAATGCGCCAGCGGCTTTCATGGATCTGATGAATAGGGTATACAAGGAGTATCTGGATAAGTTTATTATTGTATTTATGATGACATCCTCATATACTCGAAGAATCCAGAAGATCACGCGGTGCATCTGCAGATTGCCCTTCAAAAGTTAAGAGAAAAGCAATTGTATGCTAAGTTTTCTAAGTGTGAGTTTTGGCTGACGGAAGTACAGTTCCTTGGTCACGTAATAAGTAAAGAAGGTATCAAGTAGACCCGGTAAAGATTGAAGCAGTATCAAAATGGGAGCAACCGAAAACACCCACGGAAATAAGAAGTTTTCTTGGATTAGCAGGATATTATCGAAGGTTTGTGAAATTTCTCGGATTGCATCCCCACTAACTAAGTTGACCAGGAAGAATGAGAAGTTCGTTTGGACGGAAAAGTGTGAAGAGAGTTTCCAGGAGTTAAAACGAAGACTAGTGACGGCTCCAGTGTTAGCATTGCCAGTGAGACGGGAAACTTTGTAATTTATAGTGATGCTTCTCTGAAAGGATTGGTGTTGTTAATGCAGCATGACAAAGTGATTGCGTATGCCTCCAGACAACTAAAGCCTCACAAGCAGAAATATCCAGTTCATGACCTCGAATTGGCGGCTATAGTATTTGCATTAAAGTTATGGCGTCACTACTTGTATGGTGAGAAATGCGACATTTATACAGACCATAAGAGCCTGAAGTACATATTCACGCAGAAAGATCTGAACATGAGGCATAGAAGTGGTGTGGAGTTGATTAAGGACTATGATTGTTCGATTAATTATCACCCAGGTAAAGCCAATGTAGTGGCTGATGCCTTAAGTAGGAAGGAAAGGCTGAATATGGTTAAGATTACTGAGGAATTGGCACGAGACTTGGAAAGAATGGAAATTGAAGTTCTAGGATCTAACGGAAGTCAAGAGCAACTATATGAAATTTATTTCCAGCCAGCATTGATGGAAAAGATTAGAAGATGTCAAGAAGGAGTTATGGAACAAGAGTTGGATACTTTGACAGGAAAAGAGTTGTGTACTCAAAAGATAGTCAAGGTTTATATAGGTTTTCATCCAGAGTTTGGATTCCTCATGTAACAGAGTTGAAGAACGAAGTATTACGGGAAGCACATAACTCTAGGTTTTCTATCCACCCTGGTAGCACCAAGAAGTACCAGGATTTGAAGAGAAATTTTTGGTGGCCAGGAATGAAAAAGGATATTGCCAATTGGGTAAGTAAGTGTCACGTGTGTCAGACGGTGAAAGCAGAGCATCAACGGCTGAGTGGATTGTTACAACCTTTGGAGATTCCCCAGTGGAAATGGGAAGACATTGCCATGGATTTTGTAGTGGGATTGCCAAAGACGAGAGCGAATCATGATGCTATTTGGGTAATTATTGATAGATTGACTAAGTCGGCGCATTTTCTTCCGATTAATGAAAGGTATTCATTGGAAAGGTTAGTTAAGTTATACTTGGATGAGATAGTTACCAAACATGGAGTTCCTGTTTCTATAGTGTCGGATCGAGACCCGAGATTTAATTCCAGGTTCTGGACTAAATTCCAAGAGTGCCTAGGAACGAAATTGAATATGAGCACTGCATATCATCCTCAAACGGATGGCCAAAGTGAGAGGACGATTCAGACCATAAGCGATATTTAGATTCTGTGTTCTAGATTTGTAATGGGTAATGGGGATGAGCACCTACCTGTTGATTGAGTTCTCGTATAATAACAGCTACCATGCCAGTATAGGGATGCCACCTTATGAAGCTTTGTATGGACGAAAGTGTAGATCACCATTGTACCTGGATAAGGTAGGAGAAAAGAAAGTGTTAGCCCTGAGTTGGTTCAATAGCATACTAGAGAATGCCGTAGTATTGATTCGGAAGAAGATTGGGAAGCAGCTCAAGATAGACAAAGAAAATACACAGATTTGCATAGGGAAAAGACATGAACTTTGAGATAGGAGCTTTGGTGTTACTAAAAGTAGCGCCTTGAAAGGGTTAGTACGATTTGGTCAGAGAGGGTAGAACTTAGCCCTAGATTCATAGGAACCCTTTGAAGTTTTGAAGACAGTGGGAAAGGTCGCTTATGAGATAGCGTTACCACCACAGTGTGCAGCACATTCATAATGTGTTCCACGTGTCTATGTTGAAGCCCTATGTCCCTAATTCGAATCAAGTCATAGAATACTAACCGATTGAGCTTCAACCAGATTTATCTTATGTAGAACAACCAGTTCAATCCTAGACCAATAAGGAACGAGTCCTTAGGAATAAATCAATTCTTATAGTGAAAGTTTTGTGGAGAAATCCTCGAGTAGAATAGTCTACTTGGGAATTGGAGTCAGACATGCTTGATAAATATCCTCATTTGTTTAGCTGAGTCAGATTCTGGGGACAGAATCTTTTTAAGGGGAAGGAATATAACGACTCATGTATTTTATTTTATTTTTAAGTGTAATAAAAGTTTAAGTAAATAAATAAAAGATGTGTATTAATTTTGACAGCAGTTACTGATTGTTATTTAATTATTTATGATTTGTTGATATGTGGAATTGGAATTATGTGATTTATTGGCGAGTTATATGATTTCATCTTGCATGCAAAAGTGATTTTATGGTAATTTTAATTCCATAAATATTTGGGTTGTCTTTAAAATTGGTTTTCTAATTTTTATAATTTCAATAATTATTTTAGGACTTTATAAAATTGAGAAATCAATATTTCGTTAATTATTCATTTTAAATGATTTTCTGAGTGTGTTAAATGCTAAAATCCATATTAATTATGGGAATATTTAAAAATTATGAACTTATATTTATTAAGTTCGTATTATTCTGAGAATTTAAAAATTATTTTGGAAATTTTCGGGAATCGTTTTACCCGCGCATTGTTTCGTTATTGGTTGAAAAGCGGGTATAAAGCGTACCTTAAAAAATTGTTTAAAAATTTCGAAATTTAAATTTTATTTACTTCGAGATATTTATAATATTTTAGCGCTGTTTTCGTAATTTTTTTGATGCATTTTGATGTGTAGTTTGTTCGTTATTTTAAAGAAAACGAACCCGAATTTAAAAAGAACGAGACAGGTATACGTGTAATTCTTGCAGGAGGATTAAATTGCTGAGTGTATAATTTGTTGATACGTGGCTTGCTATCAGGAAATCAGAAAAAAAAAATACTAAGTAAAAGGGGGGGTTTCCCCTTCCAGTTTTGTTCGGGCCTGTCTCTCTCTTGATATCTCATCTCTCACCTCTCGTTATCTCTCATCTCTCTACTCATCCTCTTCCTCTTTCTCTTTTCGTTTTCTTGTTCTCTCCTTCTGGGCCAAGTCTCCGCTGTTCTTGTAATTTCCAGTAATATTTCCGACTTGCTTCATCCTGGTATGGTTGCATATGGCTTGCATAATATATATATATATATACGTTCTTGTATAGATGTTTGGGTAGTGTGCTGCTGTGTTCGACTGGTGTGGTGAGTAAGACAATGTGGTGTGTTGTGGGCTGCGGCATGTGGCGGGTGAGCGAGTGGTGGGTGCGGTCTGTGGTTTTGGTTGATTGGGTTCTGGTGGGCTTTCTGTGCTTTGGGCTGGCTATTGGGGCCCTTATTTGGGCCTCTACAGTTGGGCCGAACATCTGCAGTTTGGGCTTGATTGTTATAACTTTAACTTTATTTCTTAGTTTTATGCTGGGTTTGATTAATATTGATGATATTAATTAATTATGCGGAGAAAAATTTTAAGGATTTATCGTGAAATTTGCGCTGGAAACCCGAGAATTTATCGGGTTACCGCGAAATTTTGCCGCCGTTTGCGATGACTTTTTTTTATGAGCGAACGGTGGACCGTGATTATTTAATATGAGTCCTAAATTTATAAAATAAAACTAAAAATGATTTGTGGAAATGATTATATCGGACATAAATAATAATTATATTACGAATTGGTGTTGTGATTTGGGACGTCGATTGTAATCGACGGGTAGTCTTATAATAAATAAGGTGGCTGCCCAAAAATTTCCTAGAAATATGTTCGAAAATATATATTTATACTTGCTACCGCTAACAATAGTTTCCGACTACGTGTCTATGTGGTTACGGGTTGTGTGTATAGTATTAATACAGTCGGGTTTGTCGAATTGAGTTGTTAGAATTTGAGGATATCAAGCATGTCGGTGTAACTGATTAGGGTATTCTGTATTGTAGATTCCGAGCGAGTTTCTCAGGGCTAAAGTCAGCTTAAAAGCTACTTAGGGTTTTGTAAAGCATTGCAAGGCAAGTGCCCCTGACCATTCTTTTATGGTTCAGTATATGTGGATAACTAAATGTTTTACTTTCATAATGGAACATAAATATTTTAAGTTACGTATCCCCGGTATTTGAAAACGTTGTTTAAAATTGTGTTTTGGGGAAAAGTAACTTCTGAAAACACCTATCTCTAAACGTGATTTAAATGAAAAGAGGATTTGAATAGAGTGCTGTGATAGAATGGATTTTGAAAAGAGATAGGTAAAAGTGATGATTTTGAAAACTGGATTAAATTGATCAGATATGGGATACGTTGGGGCCAGAGTAGGCCTATTGAGTTGGCGTCAGAGGCTAATTCGGTTGCGCACACAGTATAACCGATTAGTCCAGCAGGTCAGAGACCTAGCTAGTCTCTGAGTTCCGGAACAGGTAATTGAAATGGCAGTTGGAGCCATGAATAAGATGACAGTTGGAGCCGTCTAGTGTTGATAGCCTGATCAGCTGTCTTCACATATCCATACGTATCTGATTTGAATTTTGTGATTCCTGTAAGAGTACAGGTAATTGGTACAGTGATTTTATAAAAGTGACCAGTATGCTAAAATTGGACTCTGGTGTTCTTACATCACACTGCTACGTTGTTTTAATGAAGCATGCTAGTTAGCGATATCCAGTTTTTTTTCTCTAAATTTTGTTGTATAATGTTGATATCATAATTATAGTTCTGTTCCTATTATTGTTGCATTACTGATTTATTCTGTTATTCATATTTTTGTAACTGCTGAGCGATTATGCTCACCCTTGCAAACTATTATGTATATTCGCAGATGCCTAGAAGATCAGTCAGACCGACCTATGTTCCCGCCCCTACTGGACCCGGCTCCTCTGAGGTAGTTTGTATCAGGCCATGAGGTCTGAGGAGTTGCTGAATAAAGTTGTGTCTTAGATGTTGAATAAAGAGTTTGTAATATTGAGAACCTGAATTATACTTGAACCTGGATCGGATCTTGGTTCGGGTCGAGTTAGTATATTTTAATAATAATTCTGTTGTTTATATTTTTG
This sequence comes from Apium graveolens, assembly GCF_009905375.1. Lineage (NCBI taxonomy): Eukaryota > Viridiplantae > Streptophyta > Magnoliopsida > Apiales > Apiaceae > Apium > Apium graveolens. Next base: position 20,685,791 of record NC_133648.1, on the reverse strand, counting down.
GTAATTGTGTTTAGTGACGTCAACTCCTGACCCCGAGGTTGAGGTCGTCACAGCCACGATGAACTGACAAATAAACCTAATTTTTGTATGTAAGACTACAATTATTCTAAGGGTCATACATTTACAGGTAGAGATGCAACCTTTCAAGCGTTCTTTTTCGTGACAAGATAATGGTGAAGAGTGAATGAAAGTCCATGTTTGACTCATTGTATTTCTCCAAATGATGTTGAAGTCTTGGCGTTTGGTAGGATTTGCAGCCCAACAGTGCTTTATGAGATGCGTAAACACATGTAGTCACTCGTTCTACTAAATTTGTGAAAAACAGAAGGGAAGTAAGCATCAATATATAAAAATTCTATATTTTTTGAAAAATTGAGTGAATTCTCAAGCAGATATATATATATATATATTCAAAACCAATTGAGACACCTAATAAAAAAAAAACCATTAATTAGTACCCTAATTACTCAAATATCTAACTCAAATATCCTAAGTAGTCAAATATAAATAGATTACTAATCCAAGCGAAGAGAAGGAGATGCTAAGAAGTTCAAATCCCTAAATATTATCTCTGAATCAAACAAAAAAGTAAAAAAAATGAGAAATCTTACTAAGGTGAAGAAGAAGAGTTTGTAATAGTTGTTGTAATCATTCAAAGGGAGAGAGATAGTGGGTGTATAGGCCGGGAATAAAGAGGGTCGATCTTATTTTTGAGACGGTGTTTGGAGAGAGATAGAGTCGAGAGAGGGGGGGGTTGAGAGAGTGTTCGAGAAAGAAGGTTGAGAGAGATTTGTGTTCAAGGTTTTATTTTTCTCGGATTGTATAAAAGTGTGTTTTCATTGGGAGTGGAATACCGCCCTACATTTCACCTAATAAACTGTGAATTATTATTTATTTTTTTAATTTTTAATTTTAATAATTAGTATATAGTTATTTATAAATAAAATTAAAAGTGACTGTTGTATTTATGTACAATAAATTTTATTATATTAATATATTAAATTCTCGATTCATTAATAAATTAGAATATAACTATAATACTAATTTACGATAAAATTTTCACTTTAATATATATTTTAAAAAATAACTAATGTAACACCAACACCTGGTGTTACATGTTGTGCAACACTGACATTTCTCTGCAACACTAGATTTATAGCTATTGTACACTAATTGAGAGGTGTTACAATAGGAAAAAAATTATTATCTAATGTAACGCTACTTGTAACACTTGCAGTACAGTAGTCCACTTATGGCGTAGTGTCTGTTCAAGATGGTAGTAACAAGAAAAGCATATGCATATTTTAGGAATATGTGTATTAGTTTGATGATAAGTTAAACAAAACACTTAAGTAGAAATCTAGTGTCTGTATCCTCAACGGATAAGACCATTCTGGCTATCCGTTAATAGAGTAGCTTTACTTAGAAATAAGTTTAGTATTGTAGCACATTTCAGTTTCTGTATTTAAGTTATAATTCTTAGATGAATGTGGGAAATTATAAGTCATGTTGACTACTAGTGGATATGCAAATAGGAGGGCTAATTGTAAATATTCATGCCTTGTAATTTTGTATAAGTAAAGTAGTATCAACTGATGAATTAAAGGCCTTCAACGGATGAGAAAAAGCTTCAACGGATGTCTCTAAAGCTTCAACGGATAAAGCTTTAACTGCTAATGCATCAACGGATAAAGCCATCAACGGTTGAAAGCTTCAACGGATGCTCAGTTCAATAGCATTTGACAGTGACAATTCTTAAGCTGACAGAGGCACATGGGTTGACAGAGACAATTGGAATATGGTAGCCTCTTAGAGGAATCAAGAAAATGCAGCATTTCCATTCTGTTGCAAACAAGGAAGTATTCAAAGATTCACAGATTATCCTAGATTGCATTGGATAGAGAAATGAAGAACATGTGAAGAATTTTTTTAATTGTATTTGTACTTTTGTCTTCACTTGTAAACTTGGTAATATATAAACCAAGTTACAGCTAGTAATTAGATGATGAATTTTCCAGAGCTGTTTAGAAAAACATAGAGAGAAAATCATCTAGTTTGTACTAGGACGCAGCTGTGATCAATTCTTTTGAATCACAGATTTTCTGAAATACACATCTCTGGTGGAACAATAAATCCACCAGAAAAGTTTTTAAAGCCTTTGTGTTCTTTACATTTGTGTTTTGAATATATATTTTTCTGCACCTGCCCAAAGCAATTCACACAACTGTTCATCTAAACACTTAGCCTTTGAAACTGCTCCAAACTTGAAAAAGTTTTGAGATTTACATTCAACCCCCCTTCTGTAAATCTCATTGTTAGTTCCTTGGGAATAACAATTGGTATCAGAGCAAGCTCTTAACTTACAAAGAGTTTGAAGATCTATTCTACTAACATCATGAGTAAGAAGGATATTGGTGTAAAGATTCCAATCCTGGAAAGAGATAATTATCATCACTGGAAAGTGAAGATGCATCTACATCTTCTCTCTCAAGATGAAAGCTACATCAACTGCATTGAAAATGGTCCTCACATCCCTCACAAGGTAGCCACAGCTGCAACTGCCACAGTTGCTATTGGACAGTCTATTCCCAAGCCAAAAGCAGAATGGACTGATGAAGATATTGAAGAAGTTCACAAGGACAAGAAAGCCATGAACATTCTGTTTAATGGTCTAGATCAAGATATGTTTGATAATGTCATTAACAGCCAAACTGCTAAGGAAATTTGGGATACTGTGCAACTCATCTGTGAAGGTACTGAATAAGTCAGAGAAAATAAAATGCAGCTTCTCATTCAACAGTATGAATACTTTCATTTTGAAGAAGGAGAATCACTGAATGATACCTTCAATAGATTTCAGAAACTGTTGAATGGATTGAAGCTGTATGGCAGAGTGTACCTAGTCAAGGATTCCAACTTAAAATTTCTAAAGTCTCTACCAAAGGAATGGAAGCCTATGACTGTTTCACTAAGGAATTCTCAAGATTATAAGGACTTCTCACTTGAAAGATTATATGGAATTTTGAAGACCTATGAACTTGAGATGGAGTAAGATGAGCTGTTGGAAAAGGGAAGAGAAAAGGTGGATCAGTTGCACTTGTAGCTGACAATGAGAAGACTGAAGCCAGGAATGAAGAAAAGATAATGCCAAGTCTCAAAATTGGCACAAGCAAATCAAAATCAAGCAAGGGAAAGGAGCAAGTAGCTGAGGTTGAAGATAGTTCCAGTCAAGATGACTCTGATGATGTTGATGAACATCTGGCTTTTCTGTCCAGGAGGTTTGCAAAGATGAAATTCAAGAAAAATGCTAAATTCACTAAGTCAAACAAGAACATGGTGGACAAATCTAAGTTTAAATGTTATAACTGTGGCATAAGTGGACACTTTGCAAATGAGTGCAGAAAGCCAACCTCTGATAAGAAGAAATTTGAGCAGGTGGATTACAAAAAGAAATATTTTGATTTGCTCAAACAAAAGGAAAGAGCTTTTCTGACTCGGGATGACTGGGCAGCGGATGGAGCCAATGAAGATGATGATATGGAATATGTTAACCTAGCCCTGATGGCTAATTCTGATGAAAATGAAACTAGTTCATCAAGCAACCAGGTAATTACTACTGACCTCTCTTAGCTTTCTAATATTGAATGCAATGAAGTTATAAATGATATGTCCAATGAATTATATCATTTGCGTGTTTCCCTTAAATCACTAGCTAAAGAAAACACAAGAATTAAAGAGAGTAATTTGTTTTTGAGTGATAGGAATGTTGTGTTAGAGGGTAAGGTAATTGAGCTTGAAAAGATTAAAATCAAATGCTTATCTGTTGAAAGTGAACTAGAAGAATCTGTTAAGAAAGTAGAAATTCTTTCTAAACAATTAGAACGTGAACAAGATGTAATTAAGGCCTGGAAAACATCTAGGGATGTTAGTATAACACCCTCCAAATCCGGGGTATAGATTTGGGGCATTATTAACAACAACTACAACTAAACCTGTACAAGCGAAATATAAATATAATAATTACCCCGAACTAATACTACTTCAGGATCTTTTAAGGGTTGAGTTGAAAACAAGAACCACATACTACACTTTATTACAACCCAAATAAATAAAACCTGTCTCAAGAACTCTCTTTGTTACAAAACTTTATTCTATCTACAATCCTCACCACACAACTTTATTCAACTACACAAGACTTTTATTCAAACCCAACATTACTACTTATCCTAGTTACTACCTGATCATGGCAAATCAAAGCTCTCTTCGGAAATGGGAAGGAACATTCTTGGTATAAGAGGGTCCCGCTGCTTGACTCGCTTCTTGACTATGCGGGTCCTGATGGGTTTCATTCTCTACCTTAACTGTAAAACAATAGGAATAACAATAAAAGAGGATGAGCCAAAATTGCTCAACAAGCCTGCAACAATATATATAGTATAAAGAGAGAGAAATAAGTGAACCAATAAGCTGCTGGTTGGAACAACCATCTGAATCTGTATAGGATAGTAATTGCCAATGCTGGCGAGTACCAAATGAACAAGACTGGAAACAAGAACCAACATATGCACTATAACCGCTATCAGTCAGGATATAGTGCGGATCTATACCCAACTGCATAGACCCAACCAACATAAAGAGTACTCAGACAACTATGGCCTATTAAATAATGGTCTGGGTAAAAACCCAAGCCCGTATAGTAACTATCAAGTCCAAGGTATAGCATCCGAACAATCGAATGCTTTTGATATATCCCAACACCAGGATATACCAGAGTATATGTAACAAGGGTAAAAAGGATTGAAATATGAATAGGGAATTCAATAAATTGGGAGAAATCAAGAATCAAAATGAAATTGAAACAGGCATTAATAAATGGGTAACAGTGTATATGAACAATGATTATCAAATGGTAACTGATATGATAAAAGGAATATAATTCACTATTCTGAATTTAGAATAGGGGAAAAAACTTGCCTTGCGCTACTTAACCTGGTTCAAACTCACCGCCTTCCTGTCCCTAGCTTGCTCTGCCTTGCTAACACTGAACCAATCATGGAAAGATAGTCGTTTAGATAACTACTATATACGTGTATCTTGAATTGATATCACGCAACCTTATCAGTCTACCCATGCATTTCTATCTGACTCGATATATACACATATATTTATATAGCACATAGGTTCACATAATCACGTAAAGTACATAGCACATAAAGCATATAATCAATTTTTAGACTTATAATATTTTTAGGAATCGATTCTAGACTCATACCTGCATTAACTAGCCCTATCTTGATTTTATTATAATTTTTTCGGGATTTATTCGACTCAATTATACCCCTATTTGGACCTATGAACTATTAGTTATCACCAAACCACTCTCTTTCGGAAGAAATTATAACTTACAACTATTTTTATTGGATTCGTCTCATTTTTCTGAGTCTAGGGGTCTTCGTTCCGCTCAAATCGAACTAATGGTTGAATTATTATGAATTAAACAAGATTTAATTAATTAATAATTAATTATAAATAAATAATTATAATTAAACAATCCTTAATTACATTTTTAAATAATTAATTAATAATTATTGTATTTTAAAATAATTAATCCCTAATTATTAGGAATTATTACTATTTATTACAAATTATTATTACTTATTCGATCAGATCGATTATTTACAAATAATCAATCGGTCTAATTAACTGATACGCTATTTATCGAATAACTACGAATTACTCGAATTATAAACCAACTTAACGATTAATCACTCATATAACTACGAGCTACTCGCAATTCTCGTATAATTATCGAACTATTATTATTATTGAAACTCATACGATTCGTTAATTAATTAGTTACCGATATTTAATTATACGATATAAATAATTACCGCAATATTATTCGAATAACTATCGCTCGAATACTAATTCTAATTAGTGAATCATTATTCGCATTATTAACTAATTATTAGATTATTAATCATATCACTTAATTATTTTCTAATTCTTATTATTAATTAATTACCTAATTATTAATTAATTACCCAATTATTAATTAGATAATTAATAAATAATTAGATAAATAATTAAATAATTAATTAAATAATTAAATTTGAATTTATAATTTAATAAAATAATTTAAAAATTAATAATACTAATTTTCAGAATTCAAAACTAATTTTTAATTAATTTTTAGAATTATTAAAAACTAATTTTAAGATATTAAAATATAACTAAATAATTAATTAACTAAAAACACAAAAACAGAACAGGGTTTGGGTTTTTAGGATCGAACCCGGGTCGTTTCCGGGTTGCAAACCGGGTCGTCCCCCACCCAATCGGGTCAGGAAGAACAGACCGGCCGCTGCCCAGATTCCGGCCCGGCGGGGATTTTCCGGAGAGACGAAAAACACAGTCAAACGTCGTGCTTTGAGTTCGATTCTTCCTCGTTCTTGTTCCACAGCAATCACACGTCGTCCCCCTTCCTTTCCCCTTCGTTCTCGTCGACCACCATCCCAGGAAACCAAGAACAGCCGTCGTTGACGGCGTTTTCCGGCGAGCACAAACCCGGAACCAACCTCGACGAAACCGGTGCCAATCGACTCACAAAACGATGATCTATACATCTATACTAACAGAATCATCAAACAAACAACCAAAAACGAAACCCGAATTCAAGAAATTAATCCGAGAATTACGAAACACAAATTTATACCTCGGTTGATGATTTTGACGTGATAATCTGATAGAACAAGCTTTGGGCTTCAAATCGGTTACTCACACTTCAATTTCTGTCACCGGAATCACGATCAAATCGGCTTTGATCCGCAAGAACACTCAAGAACCCTAATTCCTTTTTCTGAATTTTCTTTTTATTTTCTGATTCTTAATAATAATTAACTGAAAAATTAATAGTAATTCAGGTATTTATATTTATGAAAATAATACCCCTAAGTAAAATTAAGGGTCTAATTACACTCCTAATAAAAATATTTGGCCCCAATTTTTATAATTTTTGGGTATTAATATTGAATTTTTAAATATCCAATAAATACTAAATAAATGCTAAAAATTCCCAAAAATTGTGAATATTACAAAAATACAAAGAAAAATGATATATGATAATTTCATGATCATATAAAAATAAAAATGTAATTTTTGTGGGGTTTTTGGTACCCGAAGGGGTCCGGAAAAGTCGTTTTTCGCGAAAAAGGTCAATTTGTAAAATATCTAGGGGTTCAGAATAGCGATATGGTATAGGGCATTTTTAATAAAATAGGGCCAATGATTTTGTTTGAAATACGGGCTTTTAAAACATAGTTTTGAGCTGTACGGGTTTTGATATAAAATATATAACGGACGATAAAACGTTCGATAAATATCCAAAACACGTTTGAATCAAAACAGCCAACACGTAACACATAGCAGTTAGGGTTTAATGACTTAACACATTTTATCACATAATAATACACATAATTTATCATTATTATAATATAATACAAGCGTAATTTCTCGGTCGTTACATTCTCCCCCTCTTAACAGGATTCAGTCCTCAGAATCATACTATGCAAATAACTGAGGATACTTTTCTAACATTTCACTCTCGAGCTCCCAGGTTGATTCTTCAACCACTGGGTTTCTCCACAAGACTCTCACTAATGACACAGACTTATTTCTTAATACCCTCTCTTGCCGATCTTGAATCCTTATCGGCTGCTCTACATACGATAAATCTGCCTGAATTTCTACTGGTTCATACTCTATTACATGCCTTGTATCAGGATTGTACTTCTTAAGCATAGATACATGAAATACGTTGTGAATGTGCTGCATATGGGGTGGTAAAGCTAACTCGTACGCAACCTTCCCAATTTTCTTCAAAATTTTAAATGGTCCAACATATCGTGGCTTCAATTTCCCTTTATTGCCAAATCTGGTCAATCCTTTCCATGGCGATATTTTGAGCAATACTTGTTCTCCTTCCTGATAGTCCATATCCTTCCTTGCTTGGTCTGCATATTTATTTTGCCTGCTTTGCGCTGCCTCGATTTGTTTTCGAATAAGTTCAATCTTTTCTTTCATCTGCCCAATTAATTCTGGACCCAAAATCTTGCGTTCTCCAACTTCATCCCAATGCACTGGTGATCTCCATTTTCTCCCATATAGTGCTTCATACGGTGGCATTCCAATACTGGTGTGATAGCTGTTATTATAAGAAAATTCTACTAGAGGTAGATATTCATCCCAACTGCCTTCAAAATCGATCGCACAAACTCGTAGCATGTCTTCAATCGTTTGAATTGTCCTTTCGCTTTGACCGTCGGTTTGCGGATGATAGGCTGTACTCATGTTCAACTTCGTTCCTAGACATTCTTGGAATTGTCTCTAAAATCTTGAATTGAAATGAGGATCTCGATCCGATACAATTGATACTGGTACTCCATGACGCATCACAATTTCTTTAAGATATAAGTGCACTAACTTGTCCAGTGAAAATCTTTCGTTAATCGGAAGAAAATGTGCTGATTTCGTCAATCGATCAACAATAACCCAAATTGCATCGTGATTTGCTTTCGTCCTTGGAAGTCCCACTACGAAATCCATCGCCAGATGTTCCCATTTCCATTTTGGAATGTCGAACGGTTGCAATAACCCACTCGGACGTTGATGTTCCGCTTTAACTCGCTGGCATGTGTAGCATTTACTCACCCATTCTGCTATTTCCTTCTTCATATTCGGCCACCAAAAGTTTTCCTTCAAATCGCGATACATTTTTGTGCTTCTTGGATGAATGGAATACTTCGAATTGTGCGCATCTCGCATAATTTCTTCTTTTAATTCTGCCACGTTAGGGATCCAGATTCTCGACGCAAAGCGTAAAATTCCTTCATTATCTTTCTGAGTTGTGATCTCTTCTCCCGTTAAGTCGTCGTCTTGACTCATCACTTCATCTTGACAACGGCGAATCTTTTCTAGCAACCCTGGTTGGAAAGTCATAGCGTAGATAGTTCCTGCAGATTCATTGGGAATACGAATCTCGATTTCTAATTTGTAGAATTCCTTGACCAATTCTTCGCATGAAGTTAACCGATTCAATCTTTCCTTTCTGCTCAACGCATCCGCTACAACATTTGCTTTTTGTGGATGATAATTGATTGTAATATCATAATCTTTAATCAATTCCAGCCATCGACGTTGTCGCATGTTCAGTTCCTTTTGCGTGAAGATATACTTCAGACTTTTATGATCCGTGTAGATTTCGCATTTTTCACCGTACAGATAATGTCTCCAAAGCTTCAATGCAAATACGATTGCTGCCAATTCCAAATCATGCGTAGGATATTTCTGCTCATGAGGTTTAAGTTGTCTCGAAGCATATGCGATGACGTTACCGTGTTGCATCAACACACATCCTAGCCCGCGATACGAAGCGTCACTGTATATGACGAAATTTCCTTGCTCGTCTGGCAGTATTAATACTGGTGCGGTCACCAACCGATTTTTCAACTCTTGAAAACTTTCTTCACACTTACTATCCCATTCAAACTTGTCACTTTTTCGAGTTAACTTGGTCAGCGGTGCTGCTATCTTCGCAAAGTCTTTGACAAATCTTCGATAATATCCTGCCAATCCTAAGAAACTTCGAACTTCTGTTGGCGTCTTTGGTCTTTCCCAATTTAACACAACTTCAATCTTTGCTGGATCAACTTGAATGCCTTCTCTACTGATGATATGCCCTAGAAACTGTACTGCTTTCAACCAAAATTCACATTTTGAGAATTTTGCATAAAGCTGCTCCTTTCGTAATATCTCCAATGTCGTTCTTAAATGCGCTGCATATTCTTCTTCCGTCTTTGAGTAGATCAAGATGTCATCAATAAATACAATGATAAACTTATCCAGATACTTCTTGAATACTCGATTCATCAAATCCATAAACGCTGCAGGTGCATTTGTCAATCCAAAAGCCATCACAAGAAATTCATAGTGTCCGTACCTCGTTCTGAATGCTGTCTTTGGAATATCTTCGGCCTTGATCTTTAACTGATGATAGCCTGATCGTAAGTCAATTTTCGAAAACCATGCTGCTCCTTTTAGTTGATCAAATAAATCATCGTTGCGAGGTAAAGGATATTTATTCTTGATAGTTAACTTGTTCAGCTCACGATAATCAATACACAGTCGCATACTACCATCCTTCTTTTTCACGAACAATACTGGTGCGCCCCATCGGGATACACTTGGCCTTATGATTCCTTTGTCGAGAAGTTCTTGCAACTGCTTTGCTAATTCCCTCATTTCAATAGGTGCCATTCGATATGGAGCTTTCGAAATTAGTTCAGTCCCTGGCGTCAAGTCAATAGTGAACTCGATTTCTCGATCCGGTGGAAGTCCTGGAAGTTCGTCTGGAAAAATATCAAGAAACTCACAAACTACAAGAATATCTTCAATCTTCGGATTACCCTTGTCAGTATCCCGTACATAGGCTAAGTAAGCTTGACATCCTTGGCGTAGCAATCTTCTTGTCTGCATTGTTGTTAAGAATTTCTGCTTTTGCTTATCACCTTTAAATATTACCGTTTCATTTTCTTCAGTTTGCAATTTCACTTTCTTATTCGCACAATCAATCTGAGCATTATTACTAGATAGCTAATCCATTCCTAGAATAACATCAAACTCCCCTAGCCTAAAAGGTATCAAATCAACTGAAAAATGACATCTCCCTATCTAAATATCACATCTCGGGCATACTCGGTCTACTGCAACCTGATCATCATTTGCTAATTTTATGACTAACACTTCATCTAACCACTGAACCTCACAATCTATCTTAGAGATAAAATCTTCAGAAATAAAAGATCTAGTAGCTCCTGAATCAATCAATACTAGAGCATTTACGGAATTTACAGGGAGTGTACCTGCAACCACATTCGGATTCTGTACCGCTTCCTTCATTGACATGTTGAAAGTCTTTGCTCTGGGCTGATTTTGTTGTGGTAGTGGAGGTGGAGGTAATGCTAAAACTCTTGGAATACTAGCGGTCATTGCAACTCCTCTGCAGTCTCTGGCAATATGCCCTTTTCTCCCATATTGGAAACAAGTAACTTCTGCTTTTCCCATCGGACATTCTCCAGAATAGTGTCCCCTTTGCTTGCACTTGAAACACGTGACATTTGGCTTGTTGCAATTTCCCGTATGCTTTTTACCACATGTTCTGCAATCAGGTATAGGCGGTCGAATAAGCCTTTGCTGAGTTGGGGTAGGAAGTCGATTACCCATCCTCTGGTTGTTTTGTTCTTGTCTCCTAAAGTTTACTTTTCCCCGAGCTTGAAATCCCGGCCTTTTGTTGAAATGATTCTGAAAATTTCCTGGTCCTTTCTCTTTCTGAGCTACTTCACTTTCACCTTCAATAATCATAGCCTTCTGAACCACAGCCGTATAAGTTGTCAGTTCAAACACAGCTACTCTGCTACGAATCCATGGTTTTAGTCCTTGCTGGAATCTCTTGGCCCGCTTCTCATCCGTATCCACTTGCTCTGGAACAAATCTAGCCAATTCAATGAACTTGGTCTCGTAATCCGCCACTGATAAGTTGTCTTGCTTCAGCTCCAGGAACTTGATCTCCATCTGGTTCTTCATAAAGCGAGGAAAATATTTCTCCAAGAAAAGATCAGTGAATCTATCCCAGGTCACCACACATTCTCCTTCCAAAGCTTTCTTCGATTCCCACCAGTAATTGGCTTCGCCTTTTAGAAAGTAGCTAGCAAAATCCGTCTTCTGTTCTTCCTCAACTTTCACCAACGAAAAAGCCTTTTCTATCTCTTTCAGCCAAACTCTCGCCTTTGTAGGATCCGTGGAACCCATAAATTCCGGAGGCTTTACCGACTGAAATTGCTTGAAAGTGACCGTAGGTGCTGCTGGTGGTACTTGATGTCCTGGATGAGCGGCTTGCTGTAACATCTGTTGCTGGAACTGCTGCTGTTGCTGCTGTATTTGTTGTTGCATCATCAACATCTGATGTTGCATGAGATTAAACATCTGATCCATCTGGTTATTATTATTTTGGCCCTCGGTGTTTCCATTTGATGAGTCGGGTTGTGCTTTTCTTTTAGGTGTCATCTTTCTGGTAAATAAACAATGGGTCTTCTTTAATAACAGTATATTAAACAGGTATTAAAACAGTTGATTTGGGAAAATAAAACAGCTTATTAAATAGCTAAATAAATAAAATAGTATGATGTGTAAATAAAAATATTTTTTTTTAATACTTTAAAATCTTTTTGAAAACATAAGGGTACAACATGATCGTAAATAAAACAATATTTGTAAATATGCAATGGTAATGAAATAAATGTAAATGCTTAAATGGCTGAAAATAAAATAAAGAAAACATGCAAAAGACCATCTCATATATATATATAGATAGAACACCAGCTGCAGGTGTCAGTGCTTGATACAAAAACCTATGATATATCAGTCGTACTGCTACTACTATCAGTCAAAGTCAGTAGCTACGCTCATACAAACTAGTCATACAATACTATGTTGCCTCTATCTACAAAATGTACATGATACAACACTCCTCTATCTGCTAGTCTCAAAATCCTGGTGGCACGTGGCTCAACTCCTCCTGCAACGCCTTTAGCACTGCCTCGGTAAGTCCCAATGCTCTACGATATGCTGTCTCCGTACTAAGATCCCGCTGTCTCAAATCCATAAGCTGCTGAGAACTAATCCGGTGAATCTGACGTAGCCTCTCTCTCAGTATATAATCTGATCGTAATGCTCTGACAGGACCATCTTCCTGCGTCTCATACGATCCAAGGATCTCTCTGCACTGGTTCTGCCATCGAATCCTCTCCTCTCTCTCCGCCTGAAAGTGCTGATATGTCACTGTATGATGCTCACGCAGATCCGTGCTAGAACCTCGAGAAGGTAACGGCCCATCTACCACTATCTCATCCATGAACTCTGGCTGAGGAAACTGATAAACTCCAGGAACAGGGGCATAAATGGCTAATGGGGTAGGGAATAAGACAGGCTGCTCCATAGGTGCATACACTGGCGGCTCTGCCTCTGGCTCCATCTGTGGCATCTCTGGAATCTCAACTGGTGGCATAGGAATCTGGGACTCTAGATCCTCCCACTGCGGAAGATCAACCATGTCAGGAATATCGAACATCGGAAACTCTAGTGGTGGAAAATCTGGTATCTCTGGCTCAAAATATGGAAAATAATCTGCAAAACCTGGTACCTCTGGGGAAAGTGGTATCTCTGGTACTGGTCCAGGTGGCAATGGTGGAGGTGGTGGCAATGGAGGAAAGATCTGCTCTGACACTGGAGCTAATACTGATGCAACCACTGGATCTGTCTCGGTCCACTCCGTAGACGATGATAAAGAAGCCATCTAATATACATAACAATAATAACACAAAAACAATCAAATCACAATCCTAAAACTTATAACTTCTAATCACATAAACAGACAATCCTAACACTCTTACTTTTATCCTATCTCATTTTCCTATCTTATCTTAACCCTAACGTTCTTGTTTTCAAGGGTCAATCCTAAGCTCTGATGCCAACTATAACACAAGCGGAATCCGGGGTATAGATTTGGGGCATTATTAACAACAACTACAACTAAACCTGCACAAGCAGAATATAAATATAATAATTACCCCGAACTAATACTACTCAGGATCTTTTAAGGGTTGAGTTGAAAATAAGAACCACATACTACACTTTATTACAACCCAAATAAATAAAACCTGTCTCAAGAACTCTCTTTGTTATAAAACTTTATTCTATCTTCAATCTCACCACTCAACTTTTATTCAAACTACACAAGACTTTTATTCAACCCAACATTACTACTTATCCTGTTACACCTGATCTGGCAATTCAAAGCTCTCTTCGGGAATGGGAAGGAACACTCTTGGTATAAGAGGGTCCCGCTACTTGACTCGCTTCTTGACTATGCGGCTCCTGATGGGTTTCATTCTCTACCTTAACTGTAAAACAATAGGAATAACAATAAAAGGGGATGAGCCAAAATTGCTCAACAAGCCTGCAACAATATATATAGTATAAAGAGAGAGAAATAAGTGAACCAATAAGTTGCTGGTTGGAACAACCATCTGAATCTGTATAGGATAGTAATTTGCCAATGCTGGCGAGTACCAAATGAACAAGACTGGAAACAAGAACCAACATATGCACTATAACCCGCTGATCAGTCAGGATATAGTGCGGATCTATACCCAACTGCATAGACCCAACCAACATAAAGAGTACTCAGGCAACTATGGCCTATTAAATAATGGTCTGGGTAAAACCCAGCCGGTATAGTAACCATCCAGTCCAAGGTATAGCATCCGGAACAATCGAAATGCTTTTGATATATCCCAACACCAGGAAATACCAGAGTATATGTAACAAGGGTAAAAAGGATTGAAATATGAATAGGGAATTCAATAAATTGGGAGAAATCAAGAATCGAAATGAAATTGAAACAAGCATTAATAAATGGGTAACAGTGTATATGAACAATGATTATTAAAGGTAACTGATATGATAAAAGGAAATATAATTCACTATTCTGAATTTAGAATAGGGGAAAAACTTGCCTTGCGCGTACTTAACCTGGTTCAACTCACTGCCTTCTGTCCCTAGCTTGCTCTGCCTTGCTAACACTGAACCAATCATGGAAAGATAGTCGTTTAGATAACTTACTATATACGTGTATCTTGAATTGATATCACGCAACCTTATCAGTCTACTCATGCGTTTCTATCTGACTCGCATATATACACATATATTTATATAGCACATAGGTTCACATAATCACGTAAAGCACATAGCACATAAAGCATATATTCAATTTTTAGACTTATAATTATTTTTAGAATCGATTCTAGACTCATACCTGCATTAACTAGCCCTATCTGATTTTATTATAATTTTTCGGGATTTATTCGACTCAATTATACCCCTATTAGGACCTATGAACTATTAATTATCACCAAACCACTCTCTTTCGGAGGAAATTATAACTTACAACTATTTTTATTGGATTCGTCTCATTTTTCTGAGTCTAGGGGTCTTCGTTTCGCTCAAATCGAACTAACGGTTGAATTATTATGAATTAAACAAGATTTAATTAATTAATAATTAATTATAAATAATTAATTATAATTAAACAATCCTTAATTACATTTTTAAATAATTAATTAATAATTATTTTATTTTAAAATAATTAATCCCTAATTATTAGGAATTAATACTATTTATTACAAATTATTATTACTTATTCGATCAGATCAATTATTTACAAATAATCAATCGATCTAATTAACTGATACGCTATTTATCGAATAACTACGAATTACTCGAATTATAAACCAACTTAACGATTAATCACTCGTATAACTACGAGCTACTCGCAATTCTCGTATAATTATCGAACTATTATATTATTATTGAAACTCATACGATTCGTTAATCAATTAGTTACCGATATTTAATTATACGATATAAATAATTACCGCAATATTATTCGAATAACTATCGCTCGAATACTAATTCTAATTAGTGAATCACTATTCGCATTATTAACTAATTATTAGATTATTAATCATATCACTTAATTATTTCTAATTCTTAGTTATTAATTAATTACCTAATTATTAATTAATTACCTAATTATTAATTAATTAGATAATTAATAAAATAATTAGATAAATAATTAAATAAATAATTAAATAATTAAATTCGAATTTATAATTTAATAAAATAATTTAAAAATTAATAATACTAATTTTCAGAATTCAAAACTAATTTTTAATTAATTTTTAGAATTATTAAAAACTAATTTTAAGATATTAAAATATAACTAAATAATTAATTAACTAAAAACACAAAAACAGAACAGGGTTTGGGTTTTTAGGATCGAACCCGGGTCGTTTCCGGGTTGCAAACCGGGTCGTCCCCCACCCAATCGGGTCAGGAAGAACAGACCGGCCGCTGCCCAGATTCCGGCCCGGCGGGGATTTTCCCGCGAGACGAAAAACACGGCCAAACGTCGTGCTTTGAGTTCGATTCTTCCTCGTTCTTGTTCCACATCAATCACACGTCGTCCCCCTTCCTTTCCCCTTCGTTCTCGTCGACCACCATCCCAGGAAACCAAGAACAGCCGCCTTTGACGGTGTTTTCCGGCGAGCACAAACCCGGAACCAACCTCGACGAAACCGGTGCCAATCGACTCACAAAACGACGATCTATACATCTATACTAACAGAATCATCGAACAAACAACCAAAAACGAAACCCGAATTCAAGAAATTAATCCGAAAATTACGAAACAGAAATTTATACCTCGGTTGATGATTTTGACGTGATAATCTGATAGAACAGGCTTTGGGCTTCAAATCGGTTACTCACATTTCAATTTCTGTCACCGGAATCACGATCAAATCGGCTTTGATCTGCAAGAACACTCAAGAACCCTAATTCCTTTTTCTGAATTTTCTTTTTATTTTCTGATTTTTAATTATAATTAACTGAAAAATTAATAGTAATTCAGGTATTTATATTTATGAAAATAATACCCCTAAGTAAAATTAAGGGTCTAATTACACTCCTAATAAAAATATTTGGCCCCAATTTTTATAATTTTTGGGTATTAATATTGAATTTTTAAATATCCAATAAATACTAAATAAATGCTAAAAATTTCTAAAAATTGTGAATATTACAAAAATATAAAGAAAAATGATATATGATAATTTCATGATCATATAAAAATAAAAATGTAATTTTTGTGGGGTTTTTGGTACCCGAAGGGGTCCGGAAAAGTCGTTTTTCGCGAAAAAGGTCAATTTGTAAAACGTCTAGGGGTTTAGAATAGCGATATGGTATAGGGCATTTTTAATAAAATAGGGCCAATGATATTATTTGAAATACGGGCTTTTAAAATATAGTTTTGAGCTGTACGGGTTTTGATATAAAATATATAACGGACGATAAAACGTTCGATAAATATCCAAAACACGTTTGAATCAAAACAGCCAACACGTAACACATAGCAGTTAGGGTTTAATGACTTAACACATTTTATCACATAATAATACACACAATTTATCATTATTATAATATAATACAAGCGTAATTTCTCGGTCGTTACAGCTGAGGCACCACAAGTTGATGTTAAACCCTTCCAAGTGCACGTTCGGGGTTAGGTCTGGAAATTTTTTGGGTCATATGGTCTCGAAAAAAGAAATAGAGGCCAACCCTGACAAGATCAAAGCTATCCTAGACATGGAGCCGCCACACTCCATAAAGGACGTTCAAAGGTTGACTAGGAGAATTACAACTTTTTGAAGGTTCATCTCCAAGTCAGGAGACAAATGCCATCTTTTTTTAAGACCCTGAAGAAGGTAAAGAACTTTGAGTGGACATCTGAGAGCCAAGAGACCTTTAAACAGCTAAAAAATACATGAATGAATCCTTTTTGTTGGCCAAACAAAGTCTGGAGGACATTCTTTACTTATACCTCACGGTCATTAAGCAAGCCGTGAGTGCCGTTTTGATAAAGGAAGAATAGAAGATTCAAATGTCTTATCTAGTATGTGAGCAAGGTGATACACGGAGCAGAGCTGAACTACTCCACTACTGAGAAGTTTGTGTTTGCTCTAGTAACAGCTCGTGGAAGTTGTGACTATACTTCCAGGCCCACAAGATGGAAGTCGTGATGGACCAACCTCTAAGGAACATACTTCACAACCCGAAAGTAGTGGAAGGCTCATCAAGTAGGAAATTTTGTTAAGAGAATTTGACATTAAGTACAAGTCTCAGACAACCATCAAAGCTCGGGAATTAGCAGACTTCGTAGTCGAATGCACCATTAGCGACCAAGAAGCCAGGGTAAGAGATAGTAACCCAGAAGGAGTGGAGAAAGAGAAAGATGAACACTTAACTCACAACGAATATTGGGTTCTCCGTTTGATGGAGCTTCC
The DNA here is from genome assembly GCF_009905375.1 of Apium graveolens. NCBI lineage: Eukaryota > Viridiplantae > Streptophyta > Magnoliopsida > Apiales > Apiaceae > Apium > Apium graveolens. Next base: position 20,667,774 of record NC_133648.1, on the reverse strand, counting down.
AAATAATATCCAGCGGTGCAGTCCTAGTATGCAAAGCCCCAAAGGGTTCATGATCGAGTATGCTTTGAATTTTGACTTTCCAACTACGAACTACGAAGCAGAATATGAAATTTTGATAGCCGGCTTAGGCTTGGCTAGAGTCGTGAGGGCCAAGAATCTCAAAATCTGTGGAGACTGAAGACTTGTTGTTGCTCGAGTCAATGGAGAGTTTGAGGCCAAAGATGATACAATGGCCAGATACCTGAGAGTCGTGAAGGGAATATTGACTCAATTCGATGACTGGTACGTAGAGCATGTTCCAAGAGAGGAGAACATTACGGCTGATGCCCTACATATGATATCCCGTATTTTCAGGATTTAATATTATTATTACTTAAATAATTTTATGTGATTGTGATAAAAATAATGATTAAGCTTAAAAATAATGATTAAGTACATCCAAAATATTTAGTATAAACTTGCTCGAGCTAGGTTGATTGTGATAAAAGAGGGTGAAGGATAGGTTTAACCTATTTATATATAAAATTAATAAAAATGATCAATTTCTGAAAATTTGTCAAATTTAGCCGATAAGATACCCAACTGTCAGTGGAGTATTTACTTTAAACGAGATACCAATAATGAAGTATCACATATATGAAATACTCAGCGACTGTCAGTGGAGTATCTTATACAAATTGGGATACCCAACTGAGAGTAGGGTATTCAATAGGTTACAATTGATCATTTTTTAGAATGGTTTTTTTTTATTAATTTTTTAAAAAACATCAGTTATTTTTATCATTTTTTCGATAAAAGAAATAACCTAAACCAAGATGAGTCGACAATATAATATGCGCTATATAAATAGTAAGCCATTGAAAAATTAAAAACCTTGAAAGTCAAGCCTTCATTCAGTTTTTTTAAACCCTAAACTAGAAAAAGGCGATGAGTAGTATCCCAGACGATCTTATGTATTATGAGATTCTATCACGGCTTCCTATAGAGTCCTTAGCTCGATCTAAAACAGTATCGAAAACTTGGTTATCTGTAATTTCAAGCTCTGATTTCATCAAATCTTTTCTTAATCGCTCATACATGAATGCAGGAGATGATAAAACTCTTGTTGTACAGCTCTGAGGAGCAGAGAAAATAGATCGACACTCGTATGCACTTTTCCACCCGGGTTCTTGCTAGCTTGTGGGAGATCTCGGATCTCCTTATTGGCCTGAGCCACAGATATGGTGTTCGATCGACCTCCACTTTAATGAAGCTTTCCTAATAGGTTCTGATTGCGGCATCGTTTGTCTTTCAGTTTCTATTGATGTCGATGATTGTTATAATATTAATAGCAATTTGTATTGTAATATCCAATATAGTTTGTGTCGAACTGATATATACCTTTGGAACCATGCAACTAAACGCGTCAACTACATTTTTGCACACAATGATGATATTGAAACTTGTAGAGAGGTTATAGGGTTTAGTTTTGATCGCATGACTTTAGATTTTAAGGTTGTTAGGGTTCTTTTTGAACACGGATACAAGGGTGCAAACTATTTTGGAGTGTATTCAGCAAACAGGAATTCTTGGGAAAAAATTAAGGTAAATCCTATTAATGATTTTTACTTTGATAGAAACACATGTAAGGACATGTGCCTGTTACAATTAGTAGTGGTTTTTATTTTAAGTACGAAAAGGGCAGGAACTTATATGTAAACGATTTTGTCGTATGCAAGGGCATAGTCGTTGTTGTTTTGTTTGTACTAGGATATGGGAAACAATTATAACAATTACTAGGATAAGGACAACTGCATGTATTGGCCTATTTAACTGGCCACCAACTCTTATTTTTATTATTCTGGAGAACAAATCAATTCTTGCATCTTTTACATTTCTTGTCTCTTCTTAAAAAATCATAAAAGTAGATCTAGCTCATTTCATGTTCTGTTTGTAATAATTTGGTATCAAAGCTCTACCTTCCTTGGAGTTCTAATGGCTAATAAAAATACACTACAACATTACGACCAAGCTATTATATCGTTGGCGGATAAAATGGGGGTAGTAGAAGAATTTCAGAGCTCAGCTTCTGAACGGCTGCAACAAATGAGAGAACAGTTCTCATCGAAGAACAAGGACCTTAAAAATAGCATCTCAGAGCTAATGGAGATGATTAAACTTCAAGCGAAAGGAAAACAACAGCTTGCTGAAGGGGGCAGCTCCACTAAGCAACCGAATCCAGCTTCTAAAGTGGTAAACCTTTCTTGCTCTACTCCTTCTTATTATGCTATAACTAATGATAGACTGCGTGTACATGATGTCGATTCTACTATGAGGACCCAGAGACCACCCCCTGGTATAAACCCTCCGCCTTTTGATTTTACTGCCAGATCTGTGACACACCTTACACCTAAGCTTGGCCAATTCAATTTGTCTCATAATATACAGCCCATTAACCCACCTTACAACAATCAAATACAAATATTAGCCTCTAACACCAACACTCCCACCTTTATTCCACCGTACCTCCATACAACCTTAAACCCTTATGCTCCACCCTTGTACCTTCACTCCACACAACCTATGGTCACTATACCTAATCCCTTATACCATACCTCTGTTTCACAACCCACTATACCTCCTTATTATCAGCAGATTCTAACCTGGAATTCCATTGACCATGGATTCCAGAGGGTCATAAACCCGAACCTCACTATTAAAACCCCAAAATTTGATTTTCCAAGGTTCAAGAGCCATGACCCTAGAGGGTTGGCTCACAAAGTGTGAGAAATATTTTTAGCTTATTTCAACACCTGATTTGAGAGCTAGAGTCTTTTGTGCTGCACTCCATATGGATGGAGATGCGGACATTTGGTATCAAACTATTGAAGAGGAAAAGAATAATCTACTATGGCCTGAGTTCTTTAGGTTGGTTTGTCAGAGATTCTCCAAGAGTGGTTACGAAAATATAGTGGGTCGGTTTAATAAGTTGGTACAAAAAGGTTCGGTGGATGATTACATAAATAGATTTGATGAGCTGCGGAATTATGTGATGTTGCAAGAAGACTTTCATCAAGAATCGTAGTACATTGGTAATTTTATCAGTGGCTTGAAGGAAGAAATTTTACAGTCCCTATATTCAAACAAACCACAGTCCTTGCAAGAAGCTCGAGACAGAGCTCATGGTCAAGAACATTACTTTGCTATCTTGCATAAAAGATATAAGGCCTCACAAGCTGCAAGTAAATCGACCAGCCCCTTGCAGTCTAGTTATTTCGGCCCGTCAAGGAGCCTTGGCGAAAGGGCTACTACCACAACTAAGGGGACTGAAGGCTATAGAAGATTGACTCTTGAAGAAATAAATGAAAGAAAGTCTAAGGGCTTATGCCTCCATTGTGACATGAAGTTTGAACCTGCAGAAAGAAGAAAATTTTTGTTATGATGGGAGATGAGCTGGAAGACAACACTGTTAATGAGGAGCTAGCAATCATTTGGGCAGAGGAAGAATTGTGCATACCTGAACAGACCCCAGAAGCAAAAATTTCATTACAAGCCAACTGGAAATTGTACCTTGAAGCTACAAGAAGCTGTTAAAGGAAGAACTATCTCTATTCTGGTTGAATGCGGCTCGACTCATAATTTCATTTCATAAGCTCTGGTGAAATAACTATAATTAGCCACCAGCCCTTGCAGTGCTTTTGACATTACAGTAGCTAATGGTAAAAAGATAGCATGCTCAACTATTCTTGATGAATTGAAATGGCAGATGTCAAACCATACATTTACAAGTGAAATGAATGTCATCCCACTAGGTGGCTATGATATTATTCTCGGTGTTAAGTGGATGAGTACAGTAAGTCCAGTAACCTTCAACTACAAGGATCAAAGTATAATGGTTAATTGGAGGAACCAGAAAATTAAGTCACATAAGTCTGCTAAAAAGGCCACTATTCAACTCATTTCTGATGTTGCAGAACAACCCAAATTCCATCACGAGGAAGCATATTTTTTGGTTCAACTCACTGCAATTAATGGGGATAAAGGAAACATGGAGAAAGTGGCACCAGAATTCCAAGAATTGTTGCAGCAATATGCTGATATATTTGTAGTGCCCCAAAAGTTGCCACCAGCAAAGTCACACGGTCACTGTATACCCTTGAATCCTAGTAGTCAACCAATCTCAAGTATACCATATAGATGCCCAATAGCTCATAAAGAGGAGATCAAAAAAATTACTAAGAAAATGTTGGCTGCAGGAGTGATAAGGAACAACACCTCCATTCGCTTCCCCGGTCCTATTAGTAAGAAAAAAGGATAATACTTGGAGACTTATTATTGACTATCGAGCCCTCAATGCCATCACTGTCAAAAACAAGTTTCCAATTCCTATAATTGAAGAACTACTAGCGGAACTCAAGGGAAGTAAAATCTACACTAAATTGGATCTAAGGAGCGGGTATCATCAAATTCGAGTAAATGAAAATGACATTTTTAAGATGGCATTCAAAACTCATAGTGGCCACTACGAGTTCATGGTGATGCCATTTGGGCTCACCAATGCACCAACATTCTTCCAATCACTTATGAATGAGATATTGGATAAGTTTTTGAGGAAATTTATGCTCGTCTTCTTCGACGATATACTCATATACAGTGCTTCTGAACAAGAACATCGAGCTCACTTGCAACAAGTTTTTGAGGTGTTTAGAGCTCACAAACTACTGGTTAAAGGGCGTAAATGTGCCATTGCCCAGCAGCAAATTGAATACCTGGGCCACATCATTTCGCACAAGGGTGTCTCTGCTGATGACAGTAAAATTTCGGGTTAAATATCACTTTGGTCACTGAAGTGAGAGCCTAGTATCAAAATCTTCATTATTTTTATCGGGGTCTCTAATGTACCACTCTAGTGGCGAATAATGACAACGCCGTTAGATTGACCAGTTGACCTAACAGAAAAATTAACGACGTCAAAGTGGAGAGTACGTGGCAACATCGTGGCAGATACTTGGCGTCTGACGTGTTCCAAATATATATTAAGAAAATTAAATAATAGTTATATGTATAATATATCCCAACAATTTAACATAACAGAGATAAAAAAATTGGGGATTAAAAACCCTAATTGCTCAATTGCTCTTGAAGAAAACTCAATTGACCATCGATTCAACTGCAAATGTGCTTCGATCTTGCTCGCAAATCTTCTTCAGTGAGAGAGGTACGTTTAATCGATCTTGAACAAACTCTACGAGCCTGTATATAAACATTATGCATGTCCTTGTATATTTGTGTGATATGTGTTGATAAATAATAGTTGTTTTGTGATTTATATATGTTTATTATTGAAATCGTATCTTTTTTGTTTTTGTTCTTGTGTTTAATTGACAGTATGGATTCGTCGGTTACTATTTACATACATCACCATGGGGATTTTGAACATAAACCTAAACCAAAGTATGTAGGCGGTGATGTAGAAGTTATACCTGGCTTTGACCCTGACTTGTTTTCGTTTAGAGACTTGGATGATTTTGCTGTTAAATGTGGTTATGCAAAATCTGACTTAGTGTATTTTAAAAATGATGGTCTGACTTTTGAAAGTGGTATGAGACTTTTGTATGATGATAGTACTATGAGAGCTATGGTAGATATTCATAAACCAATTGGTAAAATTAATTTGTATATTGATCACTATGATGTGGATGAGGTAATTGATAATCAGGGAGATGAAAATGATAATGAGGGAGGGGAATATGGTAATCAGGGAAGGGAAAATGAAAATCAAGGAGGGGAAAATGGTAACCAGGGAGGGGAAAATGGTAATGAGGGAAGTGGGGATGATAGTGATCCTGATGATCCAGAATATGGTTATGAGGGAGATGATGCAGAGACTGAGAGTGATGAATCCGAAGATGAGAAAGGCTATGATTCTTTCTATGACAGTGATGAAGAGTTGAGAGAGTTTCGAGAGAAAAAGAAAAAATATAAGGATTCCTTGAAGCATAATCATGGTAATCTTCTTGAAGTTAGAGAGAAAGTGATGAGTTTAAGTGATGATTCTGAGTATGCTTCTGATGAGTTAAGGTTGGATTCATCTTCCAGTGAAGATGAAAATCACAAAATTGGCTATATTGGCCCTCCTAACCCCAAGATCAAGAAAAGAAAAAGAAATAGTGTGAAATATGGGCAAAAGAGTGACACAATAAAATGGGAGGTTGGAATGAAATTTGCAAGCATGGCAGAGTTTAGAGATGCTGTTAGGCAATATAGAGTTATGGAGAGAAGAGGAGTCCAGTTTATAACAAATGATGCACAGAGATGTCAAGTTAGTTGTGAAGCTGAATGCAAGTTCTACATTTGGTGCAGTAAAGACAAAGATTCAGACAACTGCACTATCAAGACCTTATTTGATGAGCATAACTGTAGTAAGCCATACTCAAATAAGCTTGCTAGTGTGAAATATCTGACAGAGTTGTATGGGGACAGGATAAGAAAAAATCCATAATGGAAAGTGAAGGAAATGGCAGAGGCTATCAAGCTGGAGTTGGAGATAGAGGTTCCTAGGATTAAGATTTTAAGGGTGAGAAAGGCTTCACTAGAGGGTGTACATGAGGCATTGAAAGACCATTACTCAAGATTAAGGGACTTTGCACATGAGATTCTTACCAGCAACCCTAAAAATACAGTGCAGATTAGGACCATAAGGCTGAATGAGGGTGATTCCAATAAGTTTAAAAGAATCTACCTTTGTTATCATGCTTTAAAGGAAGGCTGGAAGGCTGGATGCAGGCCTGTTATTGGTTTTGATGGATTTTTTTTGAAGACAATTTGTGGTGGTCAGTTGCTCTCAGCTGTGGGGAGGGATGGTAATAATCAAATGTACCCCATAGCTTATGGTGTTGTGGAAAGTGAGAATACAGAAAGTTGGAAATGGTTTACTGAGTTGCTAAGTGAAGATCTCAGTCTTGGTGATGGTTTTGGTTACACCATAATCTCAGATCAACAGAAAGGCTTGGATAATGCACTGAAAGAGCTCCTCCCTAGAGTGGAACATAGATACCGTGCAAGACATTTATATAGTAACTTCAGGAAAAGGTTAGACATTTACATATTTTGCATCTTATCTCTTACTTACATATGAATTTTCTGTTTGTATCCTGAGTTGTTTTTATTTGCTAGGTTTTCATCTCTGGCCTTGAAGAGGGCATTCTGGAATGCTTGTATGTCACCCTATCCTGCAGCACATGCAAGGGCAATGAAAGAGCTGCAAAGGTTATCAAAGCCAGCACATGAACATCTTCATAAGCTGGACCCAAAGGTTTGGACTAAGTCACATTTCAGCACATTCTGCAAGGCTGATAATGTAGAAAACAACATGAGTGAGTCATTTAATGCATGGATTATACATGAAAGGTACAAATAACTTCAACTATTTGGAACTTTTAATGTTTACAAAATATTTTGGATAAAATATAATGATTATTGTTTTACATGTTACTAGGTACATGCCTCTGCTGACAATGATGCAAGAAATTCATTTCAAGTTATTGACAAGAATCAGATTGAATAGGGATGCTATGATCAGAAGTGATGCACAACTTTGCCCAAGAATAAAAAGAAAGCTGGACATACTTGTTACTGAATCCAAAAACTGGAGAGCTAGCTGGAATGGTGCAACCAGGTATAGTGTCAAACATGGTACAAGAGTTGTTACAGTTGAATTAGATGCAAAATCATGTGATTGTAGGAGGTATGACCTTACTGGCATACCTTGTGAACATGCCATTGCTGCAATACATGATAGAAGGCATCACCCTATGGATTATGTCTCTGATTTTTACAAGAAACAGAAGTTTTTGGCATCATATAACTTCCCTCTAGAAGTACTAAAGGGAGAAGAATTCTGGGAGGTCCATTCTACTGATGAGCTTCTACCTCCAGATCTTCCAAAAAAACTAAGGGGAAGGCCAAAAAAAATGAGAAGGAAGGAGGACTGGGAAGGTGGGAATAGAGTGCAAGGATCTCAAACTGTAAGTGGTCCAGTTATGCAGAGGTATAGCAACAAAAGGGTTATGCATTGCTCCTTGTGTGGGGACTCATCTCACAGGAAGACTAGTTGTCCAACCAAAAAGAATGGTGCACCACTTGATGAAGAAGCTGAGATGAGGACAGTTGAGCAAGGAGATGCAACAAGGCCTGACCACAACACAACTTCTGCTAGTAAGAAAAAAGCCCCAAAGGAGATGAAGAGACAGAAGCTTCAGATAAGAAGACAAGACAAGGGAAAAGCTATTGACAATGAAGGACAACAGAACATATGGGATGGTAAGAAGTCATTGAAGGTGCCTAAAAAGAAATTGCCTTTTGTTAAGGAGGCAGGTGATGATGTGGTGAAGAAAGGCAAAGATCCAACTCCTTTCCAAGAGAACCTACTAGGACCAGTTGGGTATAAAGCAGTGTTCATGCCTACACCAGGCTTTGTCCCATTCTTGCCCCCAAGAAGCACACCAGAAGCTTCTACACCTCCAGCACTTCACTTGTCTAGCCAACACAGTTCTACTACTAGAGTAACTCCATCCAATCTAGCTCAAATCTCCAATCCAGTTGACATAGGGGCTGAAGAAGAAGCTGGACTTGTAACCATGGAGGCAGAAGAAGAAGATGAACTTGCAGACATGGAGGCCGCAGAAGAAGATGAACTTGCAGACATGAAGGCAGAAGATCCACTTCAACCAAGCAGGAGGCCAGTAAGACTTCTTGAGAAGAGAGCATTCAAGTGGACTAACACACCAGATGATCCAGTTAAGCTGGATGATTAGACCTTTGTTATGCCTACTTTTGCTTTGCTTCATTAAGTAGATTTAAGACTATGGCCAAACTTTTGAGATGGGATTTGTATTTCTTTTGTTATGCTTTGGACCAGGAGTATGCTTTTGTTTTAAGACTATTATGCTTGCTTTTTATATGGCTACTATAATATTTGGACCTGGCCTTATCCTAGTGGAATGGAATCTTATATTTTTATTTTATTCTAGTGTCATCTTTTCTGTAAATATTCATTACTTTGCACATGTTTTACCTTATTTGCGGACAATGACAACTTTAAGCACACTCACACACAGAAACTTATAATACACAATGACAATTTTAATTAAAGAAACCATATCAACCAACTGCAATTTCATTAAAAAGAACCAACTACATCAACCAACTACATCTTGTACATACAACCAATTGCATCAGTATTACATCTACCTAACAAACAACATTATTAGGGCTGCTGCAACAGCAACAAACACACACAGTTTCAAATTACTTCTAAGCCTTTCTATTTCAGCTTCCAGGTCCTTGTTTGCCTCCTCTACTTGCATCTTCTCACCCTTCACCAATCTTCTTTTTTCAACAGCTTCCTCCAGATTTTCTTCAACAAGTTTCAGTTTTTCCTCCAAATACACCCTTCTGTGATTCAAATGAGTGACTACATCATAAGCCCTCCCATTAAATCCTTCATCAATCCACTCAAAGAAGTGGCAGCCTTGAACCTCCTAATTTCATAGCAAAAAAATCAAACACATTGCATATTATCAAAATTTATTTTGTAAAACCTTACATAAATGATAATATATACCTTAGGTTTTTGACATGTATAGAACCTTCTCCCTGGATTTTTCAGTGTCCAAGAAGTACTAACCCTTGCTAATCTCCCACAAAAACATTATTGATAACCGGATTTTTTCACTGATTCAATTGAGGTGCTACCGCACGTTTTTGTGTTAGGGTTTCCACTCCTCATCAACGACAACTGCTTAATCTTCAATGAATTACACTAATTTATCCTTTCACTCCCACTATTGGATATTTGGTGTAAGAACCCTAATAATGGTGTAGAGAGGGGACTGTGGACTGTGGTTTCTATCTGTTTATTTATAACCATGTTTGTTTATAGCTGTTAACAATACACGTTACAATACACGTAACAAGTTGTTTACACTGTGTCCAACAAAGCACTGCCATGTAGATTCTTCCGTTAGGTCAAGTAAATAATTTAACGGCATTGTCATTATTCGCCACTAGAGTGGTACATTAGAGACCCCGATAAAAATAATGAAGATTTTGATACTAGGCTCTCACTTCAGTGACCAAAGTGATATTTAACCCATAAAATTTCTGCAATGATCAATTGGCCAAGACCAAAGATGATCAAAGGCTTAAAGGGTTTTCTCGGGCTGACAGGCTATTATAGACATTTTGTGCGACACTATGGCATAGTTAGCAGACCTCTTACTCAGCTGCTAAAAAGGGCAATTTCAAATGGGATGAAGAAGCATACAGGGCATTCAACAACTTGAAGGAAATCATGACCAAAACACATGTGTTAGCTCTGCCGGATTTTTCTAAACCACTGGTGATCAAAACTTATGCGTGTAAGAATGGGGTTGGAGCAGTCATGATGCAGGATGGAAGACCGATTGCATATTTGAGTAAGGCATTGAACACCAAACATTTGGGACTTTCTACATACGAAAAGGAGTTGTTGACCATCATAATGGCAACACAAAAATGGCGTTCATACTTATTGGGACACTCGTTCATTGTCAAGACATATCAACAAGCATTAAAAACATATTATGGATCAAAGAATCTCTACTAGCCTGCAACAGATATGGTTGTCGAAGCTAATTGGGTTCGATTATACCATTCAGTACAAGAAAGAAAGGGAAAATCACGCAACAATGCTTTTTCTAGAGTTTTTGAAGACTCTGAACTTGGTGTTGTTCTACAAGTGGAAGTACCTGTTTGGAAACGAGAGTTACAAGATAGTCTTGTTAATGATAGCTTGGCTCAGGAATGGATCGCTAAATTACTGATAGATCCCACGAACAATGAAGGTTATTCCTTGATCAATAGGGAATTAAGGAAAGAAGGAAGGTACTATGTTGGTAATGGTACTGAATAGAGATCTGAAATTTGTGCATCTATTCACTCAAACGTCGAAGGAGGGCATTCTGGTGTTGCGGCCACCTTAAAAAGAGCATAAAGGACCTTCTATTGGCCAGCGATGAGGGTTGACATCACTAAATTTATTCGAGAATGCGAGGTATGTCAAAGAAATAAACCAGAACACATTCCATCTCATGGACTACTACAGCCTATAGCTATACCAGATCATTTCTGGGAGGTAATTTTGATGGATTTCATCGAGGGCCTTCCTAAATCTCAAGGTAAAAGTGTCATTTTGGTAGTTGTTGACAAGCTAACCAAATATAGTCACTTAATGGCTCTTTCTCACCCTTATAGTGCACAATCAGTGGCCCAAGAAATAATGAATTCGGTTGTTAAACTACACGGTGTCCCCAAGGCCATAATTTCTGATCGTGACCCAGTATTTGTTAGTCTGTTCTGGAAGGAGATATTCAAAGCTATGGGTACCAGCTTAAGGCTAAGTTCTGCATTCCACCCGCAGACAGATGGTCAGACGGAACGTGTTAATCAATGTATTGAGATATATCTCCGTTGTATAACTTGAGAGAGACCTATAAATTGGGCAAACTGGCTGCACCTCGCGGAATGGTGGTATAATACCAACCACCATAGTGCATTGGGAATGGTGGTATAATACCAACAATTGATCAAAGAAAATATGATCAAGGCACAGGAGAGGACGAAATAGTACGCTGATAAAGGGACGAACAGATAGAGAATTTCAGGTTGGAGATGAAGTGTTCTTAAAGTTGCAGCCATATATGCAACACTCCCTTATCCACAGAAGAAACCATAAGCTTTCTGCAAAATTCTTCGGGCCTTATCCAGTAATTAAGAGGGTGGGCAAGGTCGCCTATAAATTAGCCTTACTTGATGGAGCTAAACTGCACATTATGTTCCACATTTCTCAACTAAAGAAGAGGATGGGTACAAGGTCAATACTGCAAACCTCTCTACCAGGTATGGATGAAGATGGTACCATAGCTCCTCAACCAGTAGCTGTGTTAAATAGAAAGCTGATCAAGAGGGGAAACCAGCCAGTGATGATGGTACATGTGCAATGGGGAAATGGCACGGTGTATGAAGCCACATGGGAGAAATGGGATCAATTTATCAAGAAATATCCAAACTTTCATCCTTGAGGACAATGATGTTAAAAAGAAGTTGGCATTGTTACAATTAGTAGTGGTTTTTATTCTAAGTTCGAAAAGGGCGGGAACTTATATGTAAACAACGTTGTCGTATGCAATAATAGGGCATAGTCGTTGCTTTGTTTGTACTAGGATATTGGCAACAATCATAACAACCACTAGGATCAGGAAAGCTGCATGTATTGCCCTGTTTAGCTGGCCACCAACTCTTGTTTTTATTATTCTGGAAAACAAATCAATTCTTGCATCTTTTACATTTCTTGTCTCTTCTTAAAAAATCATAAAAGTAGATCTAGCTCATTTCATGTTCTGTTTGTAACAGTGCCATTTCGATGTATACCTCCACGGTTTTTTGTTGTGCACCGGATATAGAGGTATGATTGCTTTTGACCTCCACAAGGAACTGTTTCATTGTCAACTTGAGCTCCCTGCAGCTATTGATTGCAAGCCTTTCGAAGCTACCATCACCGACTTCAACGACTCAATTGCTATCTTTACTTCCAATGATGAGAAGTTTAAGTTGTGGACAATAGATGATAAAGAATGTCTCCGTGGGGGTGAAGTTATGACATCGTGGACTATGATGCTAGGTATTGATTTAGGTCAGCCTGTACAGTTTGTTATTGGCTACTTCAACCATGGTGATCTCTTACTAGTAAGTAAAGAAGGTGCCTTGCTGTCATATAACTTTGACAAGAAAGAGACTGGAGAGGTGCAAGCTTGTTTTAATCACCGTACACGGAGAGCCTTATTTCCGTTCAAGGATCCGAACTGGTCTGGAATGATTCTGAAGATGATGATTCTGATCAGGATGAGTTCCACTAAATTTTCAATAATACTCATAGTATCACAAGACAAGAGTATTCTTTTCTGTATCCAAATCACGTGGACAATAATGTAACGTGGCTTATCATATGGTGACATATTTAAAAAATTATATATTTGGAATAAATGTCAATAACATTACCGTATCTTCTGCTTCAGGATATCAGTAGATTAGGATCCATATATTGTTCTTTTGTGTAGATATTGTGTTGCTTCAATACTTCAGGATGATTCCTCATCCTCCGTCGTTTCCAATTATAATGCTGCTAACTACATTTTATAAATCAGCAAACTGAGACATAGAGAACAAGAAGAATTTATGCACATGTTGGTGCATTTCTTCTTACAGGCTGATCAAGACGCTCTCAGAAGGGGTGCTTGGAGTGAGGGGGCACTTGTGATATCGCATGATAGCCCATAACAATTCAGGCCCAAGTGAAGAGGCTCAGTGTAATAACCCCAATTTTTGAGAAATTTTGAAACCCTTATGAATAGTGTTTTTGCTGAACGAGAAAACTTTTCATGCCACGCTATGTAGGGGTTCTGTTATTGATCTTATGGGATATTATTAGTACTCTATGAAGTATATAAGTGTATGTAAAGATCGTCAGAATCCAATTCCGAACACTATGGTTTTTCCCGGAAATCCACTAGATACGGAAAGAATTGAGAAAAAGGTAACAGGATAAAAGGATTTAAATTAAAGGATTATAGGAGAGGATCATAAAAGGAATACAATATATTGAGAAAGGTTAAGGGAACCTAAGTAATAAGATCCCGGGTATGATCCCTCAAACGATAAACAAGAACGAAAGATAAGCGAACCGTAAAACAAATAAGTGACCAAGAGACAAGCTTGTACAAGAAGCCAGGGACTGTGACATCATCAAACCACAAGGTGTGGACAAGTGGGAGCATTATGACATGTGCAAGGTGACATAAGCATGACATGGGAAGGAAGGAGGTGTGGTGGCTTTGTAACCACACAAATTCAAGGACAAGAAGGTAATTGACTAAAACAAGCACAAAAACCAAGCAACCAAGCCAAGTAAAATCATTTTCATCAAAAATCAAAAGCAACCAAGGCTTTGTTCTTCATTGCTCACGGCTTTTCACTATTCAAAAGGCAAGAGAAATTCAAAATCCAAGATCCAAGCTTCCTAAATTGGTAAGATAATTCCCTAATCATCTTCATGCTTAGTTAGGACTATATCATGAGTTTAAGCCATTAATTCCTTCTCAATCTTCTTCATTTAATCAAAGAAGAAGACAATGAATAGTGTTTTCAAGTTTTTAACTTGAACTTTTCTTGGTTTTCTTGAAGATCCAAGCATTCTTAAGACTTCTCCAAGCTTCTTAAGGCTTCCTAGCTCCACCCACCACTTCAAGGAAGGTATACCATCTCCAAACCCTAGATTCCTATATATTATAAGATGATTTTGATTAGTGGGTTGATATTGTAGCTTGTTGTTATGATTTAGAGTTTGGGATTTGGAATGGTAGTGAAATGGAATGGTAATTGTTGTGGTTTTGATTTAAAGGAACTTAAGTATGATTAAAGTTAAGTTTAAGCATAAGTATGAATGATTAAATTGAATTGGTTGGGGTTGTTATGATGTGATAAGGATGGATGTTGGTTGTATGATTGATTTGGGGTTGATTTGTGGTTGGTATTGAATGGTTTAAAATTTGGGAAATCGCGTAAACATAGCCGTCGTAACGTCCGATTTTCTTTGGACTGTTTTTGTGCATAGCATTAGGACCCGAGAACCCCCTGCTAGATTATGACCACTGCCATGATTAGATAGCTCATGTTACGAGCTTCGTTTTGATATGTAGTTCGTTCGATTCCGATGCACGGTTTAGGAGAAACGACCGTTTCAAGTAACGGCGTTTCGCGAACGAAACTTTTTCCCTCGCCTTACTTTGAAACATAGATTAAAGACCAAAAAGGGTTAATTAATGTATGAAACATTTATGGTAAGTGTGTTAGGCAGTTGGTAAGACACTCACGAAGGAATCGCTTTAAAACTCGTAAAGGTTAAATTATTAAAAATGGTGGAGCCGAGGGTACCCGAGTGACTTAAGCGAATCAGTGAGCGCAAAACGAGCGTTAGAGTCTAAGTTAGTTAAAGTATAGATTTACAAGTGACTTTGGTTTAATTCCAACTTACTTGTTGCTTATAGGTTACCAGACTCGTCCCGAGCCATTCGTAACCCCAGTCGCTCAGGCAAGTTTTCTACCCGTTATACTGTTGTTGTGATGTAAATATATGTATATGCATTATCTTGTGATATTGCATGATTGTTATTAGCAAATTTTGCGATATATTGGAGCATGCTAATATGGTATATATGCATGTCTGTTTCGTAATCTGGTTATCTATCTGTTGATTTCAATGCTTATAGTTGCATAATACCTATGCTAGAAATAAGCAAGTAGTTGCGTATACCCTTAGTATAGGGGATAAAAGGTGAACATATTTCTAAACCGGGAGTCGATGTTCCCGAGTATATATATATATATATATATATATATATATATATATATTTATATATATATATATGGATATAGTTTTTAAAACTATTAATCGAATAAGGTTTATTCGATAACTTTAACTTTATTTTATTATTGAATATTATTTCAAATATTATTCGAAGGCGTATGACTCCTTTACATTATTTATTGAATATTATTTGAATATTCATTTGAGGATGTATGACTCCTTTATTTTATTTAATGAATATTATTTATAATATTCATTCGAGGTATTATGACTCAGCTTATTTTATTTATTGAATATTATTTGAATATTCATTTGAGGATCTATGACTCCGATTATTTGCTGAGATATATTCTTTAATTTATTAAAGAATAAGGTGTCGATAATCAAACTTATTTTTGATTATTCAAATAAAGATATTACTTTCGTATAAGTATATCTTTGATTATTTGCTATTCATTTCAAGTATAAGTTTTAATACTTCTACTTCAATTATTTTATAAAGATTATTTTTATGGGAATATAATTTAAATAATAATATTCAGACATTTTCTAAATATTCTGGGGACTGATTTACTTCATTAAATCAGTTTTACTCCAAACACTCTTTAAAGTGTTTTCGAGTCTTTAAAATGATTTTCAAAAGTTAGAGCGGATCCCAAAACTATTTTTATATTTAAGATCTTCCTTTTAAAAAGGGGATTTAAATACTCGCTCAAAACCTGGGGGATCCGGCTCGGTGGTGTGTTTTATATTCGCAACAAGGTTGCTGTCTTGGTAAAAGAGTTTTTGATTACTTACCCAATATTCGGGAAGTAAAATTCTTGGAACAAGTTAATCCATTAACAGGCATCGCCTGGGAAATATCGGTGAGTTTTCCTTTCCAACTAGGTACGACTTCTTGGTGGAGCCGTATCAACAAGTTTCTACTTGGGGAAAGGGGGAAACGAGCTTTACGTTTCAGAGTCATGGATTTCATCTGAACTAGGAGTGGCGTAAGTGGTCGAGTAGCGCCGGCCCAGCCTTATTATATTGGCCCAAATGGCCTGGAAGTTCCGCTAAGGCGGTCCATTCCTTAGGAGTTCAGTGTTCGGTTGACAAGTAAATCCGACAGGTTCTCCTCTACATGTAGAAAATGGTGGGGTTGTACTACTACGACTGATCATCGTAAGTGGTCTTCCTGGCGCGGTAAACTCCCGTAATGAGTTCATCATCCAATTGGATATTTCTGCAACACTACCCAAAGCACTTCGATAGAAAGGCTACGGTTGGGCGATTGTTGAGTGTTGGCAGGGTCAAGTTTTCAAAATAATGTTTGCATCAAATGAAGTATCTCATAACTTCATTTTATTTTGATGATATTTTAAAGGTTGAATCTATTCAAGTATTATCTTGTAGTCTCGTCTATGTGATGAACTTTGGAAACTAATTATAACTTGAATGGTGGTAGTTCAAGTAGTATTTGGAAAAGATATAAGTATATTGGAGTATTTTGTAACTTCATCTTTTAAACTTATATCTAGTAAATGATTATCTTATGCATGACAAAGATTTTCAGAAAAACGTTGAAACAAGATTAGATATATGAGATCACCTTGCAACGATATTTTTATACAGTTATACACTGGAATTCTGTGTGTATTATGCATGGAAGAGGACTTCCAATATTTTGAAAAGTATATATGTATATATATATATACTGAATATTTTGCGACTTCATCGCATTAAGATATCAACTTGGTTCATTTCTTTTGACCAAGACTTTCATGAGTATTATGAGTAGGCTCATATATTGTAAATCATTATACATATTATTTTGGTGGGCTTGCTGCTCACCCTTGCTTTATTTCTTCATCACACAACAACAGTTAGGAAAGATGGCCAGACTCCAGCAGACCCAGCGCAAGCGCGTGGGAAGCGTCCCGCGTCTTCCCGTTGATGTTGTAGCTGCTATAGCTGCAGAGGTAGATCTATTGTAGATCAGACCATCTACTTTTGAGAATCAATTATGTATAATTATAACTTGTGGCAGATAATGGCAATTAACTGTAAATTTATCAAGTAATTATTTTGGGTTGTAATAACTTTTAAATTGTGGATTCAAAGACTTGTACTTATTTAAATTTCATCTTTGAGACTATAACGGGTTGTGGTGTGTGTTAGTGTGGGGTCACAGCATAAGGTTATTATTATTAATTAAGTGAAGTGATATTGTGGAAAGAAAGACCGTGACGACCCGGATCCTCGACCCCGGATCTGGGGGTGTTACACTCAGGGCCCAAATACAAGACCCCAGGACACGTGGCGACATCACCACCGTCCAGGTCCCAGAGATCCAGAACAATCCTACGGTCCGGATCTGGCAGTACTCTGACGGATTCAGCGTTGACCTTGAGGAGCCCTAGACACGTGGCAGCATCGCCACTGTCCAGGTATCCGGGATCCAAGACGTTCCTACGGTCCGGATATGGTAGTACTCTGACGCATCCCAGGCGTCCAGATGCCCTACAGTCCAAAAGGCCAACCTACGGTCCAGATGAAAAGGGACAAACCCCTAAACCCTAGTAGGAGGCCTATAAAAGGTAGAACAGAAGGAAGGTTACAGGTTACAATCTTACATACTCTCTCCCTCACCTATACTTACATGCACACACGTACTCCTCACAAACATATTCGCATAATCCCAACTTTGCCCTTCTTCTCATTAAAAACCCTTTCTCATTCTCACGCCGGAGGCGCCGCGGGGACGCCACCCCCCTCCGGTTCTGTTTTGTAGGTTCCCACCCTGCAGCTACACCGCACACCGTTGCCGTCGCAGTCCAAAAGGAGTTTGAGTCAGGGCCCAGCAAGGAGAAGGCCCCGGGGTGATCGGGGATTATCATTGGCGCTAGAAGGAGGGGCGAACCTCCGACCAATGGTGCTCGTATCCGCAACCCCACCGCCCAGAAACTTGAAACACCATCTCCCAGTAAGAACGCTACTGCCCATCTTTTAGATTTGTTCTTACGAGTTTTATTATTGTAAGTTCATAGCACTTTTAAATAACCATGACTACGAGAAAAAGCAAAGCAGCAGTGTCCGCCTCTTTCCTTCCGCCTCCTCCCCAACCCAGGGATGGAGACATGGAGGACCTGGACGAAGGGCTCCCCATAACCCAGACTCCCTCTCAAAATCTCCAACCAGGAGACCAGAGAATAGTTATTGAAAAAGCTGCCCACAAACACACAGGGGTCACCACAAATCCATGGGGAAGCATGACCCCGGAACAGATACAGGCGGCAATGGACTTGTGGAAGGAAAAGCAGAACGCCGAACCTGAGACCCGCCCAGGGGATCAGCGAGAGCGGTCCGGAGAATCTCGGGGATCCGTCTTCGACCGGATTGCAAAGAATTTAAAGAAGCCACCAGAGGATGCCAGAGATCAAGTAAGAAGTGCTGCCCTCCGTGAGGGAATCCGGAAAGAAGAAGAGGCTAAAGCCCAGGAATCTATAGAAAGGAGAGTCCGGGAGGAGGAGGCCAAGCTAAAGAAAAAGGCCCATTGGATTCATGTTTCCTCAGACTCAGAGCCAGAGAAGGAGTCCAAGCAAGAACAAATGGTCCGGGCCCTTCGAGACCTTAAAAGGAAAGGGAGGGCGACATGGAAGTAGGGGCAGCAGCAACCCCATTCACAAAGAATCTGGAATCCACCCCCAGAGAGTCAGGGCTGAAGCACTTCAATTTTGACTCTTTTGACGGACTGGCTGACCCTGAGGAGCATCTGAACTATTTTGAGCAAATATCCAATATTTATGATTACAGCGACCTGACTAGATGCCGATTCTTCGCATCAACGTTGAAGGGAGGCGCTCAGAAATGGTTCAGCCGCATACCATCCCGGAGTGTGGACTCCTGGAAAGACTTCCGCGAGATATTTTTAAAAAGATTCAGGGCCAACCGGATGAACGATCTGCAGATGTGTCATCTGGAAACAATCCAACAAAGAAGCAAGGAGCCCCTTCCGGAATTCATAAAAAGATTCCAGGAAGCGGTCAACCAACTCTCCAACTTGGAAGAAAAGGAGGCAGTAAACATCTTTCGAAGAAACTTGCACCCGATATCTTGTGAAGGCTATGTTAAAGACCTGATTCATAGGGAGCCCCAAAGCCTGGCGTCAGCATATGCGTTGGCATCAAAGTTCATAAAGGAAAACGATTTTCTCAAATCAATAAAGATGAACAGAAGAATACATGATGATGACGAGTCTCCGGAGCGATGCTTGTCGTCCTGAAGAGACAAAAGGTACAAACTCGACAGGCAAGCAAACTACATTCAGCAGTCCCGGGGAACCCCACCCCGGGATACATACACCGAATCAAGAAAGAGTGAAAGGAAACCCAAGACAAAGAAGGAACCCAAGCCGGAACCGGAGTGGACACCCCTCAACAGGCCCCGGGCCGACATTTTACGCGAAGTCAAGGGCAAACCGTTCTACTATCCGCCAAAACCCTTGCTGGCGCCTCCCGAAAACAGGGCCCGTGACAAGCATTGTGGCTATCACGAGGATCATGGCCATACCACTGAAAACTGTTTCTCCCTCAAGATGTTCATAGAAGACCAAATCAAGAAAGGAAACATGAATCAATATCTTCAAAGGGGGTCAAATGACAAAGACAGAGCCCCGGGAAGAGGCAAAAATGTGGTGAATGTTGTTTTTGGAGGCACAGCCTCTCCACCTCGGAGCCCGGATCAGGACAATGATGTGATGATGATCCAGGCTCTGGAGGACGAGCCGATCAGCTTCTCTTACTCGGATTACGAGGACCTCGATCCGGACCACAACTTGGCATTAGTGGTGACCCTTGACGTCGCAAACAACGAGGTAAAAAGAATTTTAGTTGACAATGGTTCATCTGCTAATATTGTATTCGAGCACACACTTAACAGGATTGAGCTTGGACACCTCAGAATGGACCCCTGTCTTGAAGACCCTTTGTACGGATTCGGGAACACCATGATTCCAATCTGGGGTATCATTTATCTTCCCATCATCTTTGGAACCGCACCCCGAAAGGTCTCTCATATGATGAAATTCTATGTGATAAGCGCAACCTCCTCATACAACATGATCCTTGGTAGGCCCACTATCACCAAGCTCAAGGCGGTCCCCTCAACTATTCACTTAAAACTCAAGTTCCCCACACCGGGAGGCATTGGAGAACTGAAAGGAGACAGGGAAATGGCAGGTAAATGCTATGGTCAAGCACTCGTCATGGCAGAAACGGAACCGGAAAACCGGAAGAAGATAATGTCCCTACCCAAGGGACAAAGCAGAAAGAAGCATCGAGAACACCTTAGTAAAAGGGCCCGTTTGGATGTGAACATGATCGAAGATTCCGGATACAACGTAACCAACGCTGATGCCCAGATTCAAAAATTTGTAGAGAGCAAGGAGAAGACGAAGGTAGAACCTGCCCAACAGACAATCGAGGTAGATTTGGAACCCGGGAACCCCACCCGAAAAATCAAAATCGGAAAAGGCCTGGAAACCACATTCCAAAAGGAGCTCATTGATCTACTAAAAGAATACGCTGACGTATTCACCTGGTCCCCGGAAGACATGCCGGGGATCGATGAATATGTGGCCATGCACAGTCTAGATGTAGATCCAAAGCAAAAACCAATCAAACAAAAGCGAAGGAACTTCGCCCCGGAGAGACAACAGGCAATCGACCAAGAAGTCGAAAAGTTGTTAGAGGCAGACATAATCTGTGAAATTAAGTATCCGGATTGGCTAGCAAACGTTGTGCTGGTCAAGAAACCCAATGGCAAATGGTGAATGTGCGTGGATTATACAAACCTCAATTCAGCGTGTCCTAAAGACTCTTACCCCCTGCCCAACATTGACCAGCTGATAGACGCGACTTCGGGCCATGTTTTGTTAAGTTTTATGGATGCCTTCTCGGGATACAACCAGGTCAAGATGAATCCGGCAGACATCGCGAAGACGGCATTCATCACACATCGGGCTGTCTACGCTTTTGTCATGATGCCGTTTGGGTTAATCAACGCCGGAGCAACATACCAAAAAATGATGAATACCATCTTCAAAGAGCAGCTGGGCAGGAACATGGAATCTTATGTTGATGATATGATCGCTAAGTCGGTCACAATCTCATAGCACATCCAGGACCTTAGGGAGTGTTTCGACAACTTAAGGAAGTACAACATGAAGCTGAACCCGGAGAAATGCGCGGGGTCCCTTCCGGGAAGTTTTTGGGTTTTCTGGTCAGTGAAAGAGGAATAGAAGCCAACCCGGAGAAGATCAAAGCTATAATGGAAATGACAGTTTCCCGAACTCAAAAAGACATCCAAAAGCTCTCAGGATGCCTAGCAGCACTTCGGAGATTTATCCCAAAGCTGGCAGAAAAATGCCTACCGTTCTTCGAGCTGTTAAAAGGAGCCCAGAACAAAAAGCTAATCGAATGGACCCCGAACTGTCAAACAACGTTTGAGGAAGTAAAGCGGCATCAAATGAACCCGCCTATTTTATCAAAAGCAAAGCCCGGGGAGCCCCTTTATCTCTACATCGCAGCCGGGGAAAGAGCGGTATCCTCCGCACTCATCCGGGAGGAAAATGGGACGCAGACCCCGGTATACTATGCAAGCCAAGTCCTGAAAGATGCTGAAACCCGGTACCCAAACTTGGAAAAATTCGCACTGGCCCTCGTGCACTCGAGCAGAAAGCTAAGACAATACTTCCAAGGCCGGGAAATCAGGGTAATCACTAATCAACCACTTCGTAAAATCATCCACAAGCCGGACGCCTCCGAGAGGTTAGTCAATTGGGCAATCGAGTTGAGCCAGTTCAATATCAAATTTATCCCGAGGACAACCATAAAAGCCCAGGCGTTGGCCGAGTTTGTCATGGAATGCACTTTTCCAGAAACCTCTGAGACGCCTGAAACCAGATCCAAAGGAGAAAAAGAGTCTAACAACCGGGATCTTTGGACATTACACGTTGATGGCTCGGCTATAGCCGAAAGGTCCGGAGCCGGCCTGATCCTCTCCAGCCCGGATGGATTCGCAATCCAGCAGGCTATTACCTTCGCCTTCAAAGCAACAAACAACCAGGCTGAATATGAAGCCCTACTCTCCGGACTCTGGTTAGCTAAATCCCTTGGAGTAAGGAATTTAACAATTTACAGCGATTCTCAGATTGTGGTAAGACAAACCAATGGTGAATATATCGCAAAAGACCCTAAATTGGCCCGATATCAAGAAATGGTTAGAGCAATCCTGGAAACCATCCCGGACTCAACCATCTTGCAGATAAACAGAGAAGAAAATGCGAAAGCAGACGAACTGTCCAAGCTCGTCTAGAATACCTCGGATTTAAGCAGCTCGGTTTACTTCGAGGAACTCGGAGCCCCCAGCACCGATCGACATGAAGTATTATACGTTAGTAGCCCGGAGAACTGGATGACGCCTTACATAACCTACCTCAAGGACGGTACCCTTCCGGAAGATCAGAACAAAACCCGGTACCTCAAATATAAGGCTGCACGCTTCTTTTTAGAAGACAATCAGTTATACCGGAGAACCTTCTCTGCACTAACTCTAAAGTGCGTTGATCCGGAGGAAGCGGATTACTGTCTCCGGGAGGTTCATGAGGGGATCTGTGGGGATCATCTAGCCGCTAAAGCTCTAGCCTACAAGGTCATCAGACAAGGCTATTATTGGCCAACAATCCATGCTGATTCAGTCGCCTATGACAAGAAATGCAGCAAGTGCCAGAAGTTCAGCAACGTACCAAAACAAGGTTCAAGCCTCCCTGGGTCCGTTCTCTCCCCGATCCCATTCGCTGTCTGGGGAATTGACATCATGGGCCCTTTCCCTCGACAAAAGGGGATCTCCGTTACGTTCTGGTAGCAATAGATTATATGACTAAGTGGGCGGAGGCCAAAGCTATGAGAACCATTAATCAACAAGACTGCATCAAGTTTGTGGACATGACTGTAATGAGGTTTGGGATCCCGACGGTTTTAATCTCGGATAACGGCCCACAGTTTGTGGGGTCGGATTTTGAAACCTACCTCAAAGAGCTCGGGATTAGACACAAAAAAGCATATGTTGCCCATCCACAAGGGAATGGACAAGTTGAAGTCACAAACAGAACTATACTCCGAGGCCTGGAAAAGAGACTGGAAGACTCTAAAAAGAGCTGGTCGGATGAACTCCCGAAGGTTCTATGGTCATACAGAACTACCTCCCGGACAGGAACCGGAGAGACTCCATTCAAGCTTGCCTACGGTACCGAAGCCCGGTTATCGGTAGTGACCGGATCCCCGTCACATAGAGTGACCAACTTTGATGAGGTCTCCAACATAGAAGGCCTCAGAACCAACCTCGAACTCCTAGACGAAGTAAGAGATCGGGCCGTAGAAAAAATGGAAAGCTACAAGGAAAAAACAAAGCTTTACTTTGCGAAAAAAGCTAGGATACGGGAGTATGTGGCGGGAGATCTAGTGCTCGGGACACTGAAGCCTCGGACCCAACTAACCAGGGAAAACTGCAGCCGAACTGGGAAGGCCCTTATATAGTCAAAGAAGTGATCCGTCCGGGAACTTACAAGCTGAGCTACCTCAGCGGAACCGAGGTCCCCAATACCTGGCATGGAACCCGCCTAAGGAAATTCTACCAATAAGGAACAGGTGCACACCCTGGAAACACATCTACATCTATATTATGATATTTTGATGTAAGCATTGTCCTCATTCACCCCAGAATGTAATTTTTGCTCTCAATATGAATGAAAAACTCTACTTTAAGCGTTCCATAGCTTGAACCAATTTCATTACGTTGTTCCTTTATTTGCTATCAAATTTAAACAAATGCAGCCCATGTATACTCAAAGATTTTATAAAAAGGGTATAGAAATTTTACCCCACCCCAGGGAGAAAATTCTATCAAATTGAAAATTACCCCTACCCGGGGTCCTATAAAAGCTCAGCCCATGAGTATTCATAAAATCTTGATAAGTCAAAAAATTTTACCCCATCCCGGGGTCCGCAAAAACGCAGCCCATGTGTAATAAAGCTTCTATCAAATTGAAAATTACCCCATCCCGGGGTCCGCAAAACACATCCCATGTGTATTTATAAAATATTTTTCTATCAAGTTGAAAATTACCCCTACCCGGGGTCCTATAAAAGCTCAGCCCATGAGTATTCATAAAATCTTGATAAGTCAAAAATTTTTACCCCATCCCGGGGTCCGCAAAAACGCAGCCCATGTGTAATAAAGCTTCTATCAAATTGAAAATTACCCCATCCCGGGGTCCGCAAAACACATCCCATGTGTATTTATAAAATATTTTTCTATCAAGTTGAAAATTACCCCTACCCCGGGTCCTATAAAAGCTCAGCCCATGAGTATTCATAAAATGTTGGTAAGTTAAAAAATTTTACCCCATCCCGGGGACCGCTAAAAACACAGCCCATGTGTCCGCTAAAACACAGCCCATATGTCCAAGTCAGAAGTTCTAAACATGCAAACCAATATGAAGGAAACGAAGCATAATAACATTAAACTACCCCGGGGAAACACACCCCGGGGGGGCAAATCGAGATTCAAATTACAATCAAGTCTAAAAAGCCAAAAGGCTTAGTTCGGAACGACTTAGGCTAAAAACAAGAAAATAGAAATTACATGCCAAAACATGGCAGAGTCTTCAAGCTTCAAACGGCAGAGTCGGCGGGAGGAGAAGGAGGCTGCTCTGGATTAACCTCTGGTACGGGAGGCTGTTCAGCAAGTGGCGACCCGGAGAAGGAGGGAACATTGCTGGACGTCCCAACACCGGACTCCATTGCCCGGACAGCTTCCTTTTCCTACTCCAGCCGGGTCTCCTCTTCTATATACTTCTCCAAGAAGACGTCTATTGTACCATGAGGCTCTTCGCTGAGATACTTCGAAGCAACATTCCAGCAGATCTGGATCTTCTCCAGCGCTTTGTCATTCAGCTCTTCGAAGTACGCGGGAGTGCCCCGGAACCCTGCCAGAACCTCCTCGGGAGTGGGTCGGGCGGCAAGATCATCCTTCAACTTCTGATTTTCAGCCCTCATCTCCCGGACAGAAGCCTCAGCCCGGTCCTGCCTCTCCCGGATCTCGTCCAAAATCTTCTTATGAGCAGCAGCCTCCCTTGCACTCGCCTCCTTCAACTCCTGGATCTCCCGGGACAGCCGCTCGGATTCAGTCTTATAGACCTCGGCAGCATCAGCCTTCGCCTGAAGGCTTCGGGTTATGCAAACCAGTCCAGCAACCCGGGAGTTAGCCTGAAAACATTATAAGTCATGATTAGGTAACACAAATACAAGAACACAAGAAGAAGGCAAGTAAGAAAAAGGCTTACAGCAGTGATATCCTCCTGAAGCCCGACCATGAAGTCGTCGAGGGGCTCCTTCCTGTATTTCTTCCTCTCCGCCGTGCTGGCATAATTCTCAAACAACTCCCTCCGGCGAGTCTCCGGCGTGAAACTTGCAAGCAGGGCCTTCAAAGTTTCCGGAGTGTCCGGGGCCAGATCAACAGCAGCCTTCTTTGAAACCGGGCCCTCAGACACATCATCACCTTTGTCCCCGGAACTCGCGGGGGCGCCCTTCCTCTTTCGAGGTGCTGGAACTCTTATCACATCCCCCTGCTGCACGTCCTCGGCCCGGGGCTCGTTGATCACGATTGTTGTCCTCCCCGGGCGAGACGGCGCCGCCTTCCAGGCCGCATCATCACCCTCTCCAACCTTCTTCTTCCCAACATCCACGCTCGTCATTCCCCCAATCCTTCGCAGCTTGGCCGATAGATCTTTAAGTTGGGCAGACATATTGGGGGGATAAGGAATCAACTTCGGAATACCTGAAAAGGAAAACAACAAAATATCAGTCTCGGATACAAGCAATCAATAAAAGTTACGGTATCAAAATAAAACTAAGGCAATAGACTTACATCCGGCAGCATGCATGTTTTCATTGCTAGTGAAATAGTCCCGGGTCCACTGCGTCCCAAGTGCCCCACAGAAGGCATAAACCATCGCGAGAGCTGCTTGCCCTAGCCGCTGGACCGGAAACCTATCTGTTTTAATTTCAAGTTTATGGAGTGGCATGAACTCCAGATCCCCACCCCGGACAAAAATGAACTCCCGGTGCCATCCCTTAAGCGACGTCAACATACTAACCGGGAGAACCATCTTATCAGAGGGATACCCACAATCCTCTATCCTAAACATGAACTCGTAAATCGGCCGAGCGGTGGATCTCTTAATTTTAAAAATATGATGAAAAAGTTTGAAGGTGGGGAGGTAATTTTTGGCATGGCAGCAAGCTAAGAACCAGCTGATCCATTTCACCGAATTCGGGGCTAGCTGAGTAAAAGGATACCATAAACATCCCGGCATAGGGATTTGGTGAACTGATGTAATCCAAGGCGCATGCCCCGGAGATGCTCTAATGGAATACCAACCCATCCCCTCTCCGGTCGGTGGTATACCCTTTCATGCTCCTCAGGCCATCTCCACTGATATGTGTCATCAAGGTTAAAGGCAAGTCTAAGGGCGCCATCTACCTCGGCGTCCGTGTATTTCTCCTGGACCTCTTTATGAACTACCCCACACTCATACCTAGTCCCTGGGGCGGTGAAGAACTTCCTATTCATCTCATCCTCATTATAAGGCTCCCGGCCTCCCAAACCATCTGGGCCCCCATATGCCTCGGATAAATCTCTGTAATAAAAGCTCAGGGGCTTGGGGTTCACTCTGCACTGGACAAAGTATTCATCTACATCCTCCCATGACCCATCCAGATTCGATAAGGTACCCCCGGGACCTAATACTAGGGTCTGAGCTAAAACTTGTTGAGGCTGGTCAACCCGGGGAGGCATCTCTACTGAACTACAGCTAGAAGAGGAAGAGGGGTAGAAGGAGTTAAGTTCACCTAACCCGACAGGACGCTCGGGATACCGGTTCCTAAGAGTAGCAATACGTTTAAAACGGCTACCTGGCATATACTATACGTGTCTATATAAACGCACCCCGGAGTCAATGCCAAACCCGAACCCAACAACAAAACAAGACAAAAAACAGAAAAAGTTTAGAAACAAATCATGTACATATCTTACCCCAAAAACAAGATCTACAGCATATACATACATATACAACCAAAAAACATATATCAAGAACACACTCCGGGCTCTTCAACTTTTTACACTACTAAAAACCCACTTTTTCGCATAAAAAACTACCAAAATTCATGTTATTTACACAAATGAGACACAAAGCCATTGGAAAAGCTACGCAAAAACTACACTACAAAGATTCAAGGCCAAAGCATCAAGGCGGTCATGAAATACGAGCAAGAAATGCAAAGTGGCGAAGCAAAAACTCTCGCAAAATAACTACATTCATCGCAAAAACATAAGGAAAAAGTGAAAAAGGAAGCAAAAGAATCGAGATACTTACAAATGGGCAGGAGAAAGAAATGTGGCTTCAACAAGAAATGCTCCGAAAAATCTCTGAAAAATCTCTCTTGGCTCTCTCTGTGCAAGGGTTTGCGTAAAATAAAAATGGAGAGAAAAGGCAAGTATTTATAGAGGGTAGAGAGAAGAGATGAACGGTTTTGTGATTAAGGGAACCGTCGGGGCCACGTGGCACCCCCTGATTGGCGTCAATTTAATAACCGCAGCAGTTATTACCACTACTGCAATCATGTCACGGTGCGTCTTTTTAGGCAAATAAGGGGGGAAATAAAAAACTGTACATTCAAAAGATACGCATAAAAAGTGTATATCTCTGACCCCGGCTGGAATCCCAACAGCCGCCTGGCATCCCGGATTTGCAGCGACAGCTTTTCAGAGTCCAGTTAAATCAAATGTCAGGAGTGTACTTGCCCACCAAACCGTGCCCAAAATTCGAACTCAAAATCAAATGACTAACCAAGTCAACCCTGGAGTCTCATCCCCATTTGACCCCGGGGCTAGGGGCAATAAATCAAACAACCCCCAAAATTTTCCAAAGTATTTCAAGGACTCTCACCTTGAACTCAAGTCAAATGACTAACCAAGTCAACCCCGGAGTCTCATCCCCATGTGACCCCGGGCTTAGGGGGCAATGAATCAAACAACCCCCAAAATTTTCCAAAGTATTTCAAGGAATCTCACCTTGAACTCAAGTCAAATGACTAACCAAATCAACCCCGGAGTCTCATCCCCATGTGACCCCGGGGTTAGGGGGCAGCAAATCAAACAACCCCCAAAATTTTACAAAGGCGCCACAGCACAAAGGCAATTACTCTACTCCCCCATCCGGGTAAACCCGCATAAGGGAGTGGGGGGCAAATGATAGCCCATAACAATTCAGGCCCAAGTGAAGAGGCCCAGGGCCCAAATACAAGACCCCAGGACACGTGGCGACATCACCACCGTCCAGGTCCCAGAGATCCAGAACAATCCTACGGTCCGGATCTGGCAGTACTCTGACGGATTCAGCGTTGACCTTGAGGAGCCCAGGACACGTGGCAGCATCGCCACCGTCCAGGTATCCGGGATCCAAGACGTTCCTACGGTCCGGATGTGGTAGTACTCTGACGCATCCCAGGCGTCCAGATGCCCTACAGTCCAAAAGGCCAACCTACGGTCCAGATAAAAAGGGACAAACCCCTAAACTCTAGTAGGAGGCCTATAAAAGGTAGAACAGAAGGAAGGTTACAGGTTACAATCTTACATACTCTCTCCCTCACCTATACTTACATGCACACACGTACTCCTCACAAACATATTCGCATAATCCCAACTTTGCCCTTCTTCTCCTTAAAAACCCTTTCTCATTCTCACGCCGGAGGCGCCGCGGGGACGCCACCCCCCTCCGGTTCTGTTTTGTAGGTTCCCACCCTGCAGCTACACCGCACACCGTTGCCGTCGCAGTCCAAAAGGAGTTTGAGTCAGGGCCCAGCAAGGAGAAGGCCCCGGGGTGATCGGGGATTATCATCGCATGCTCAGAAATTGCTCTTAATTACTCTGAAATCTACTTCACAGAATAGGTGATGGCATCCCCTTCTTGTCTTCTGTTCTAAATTCAAAAGCTAGCATCAAGGCTTCAGAAATCATGTTACCAAATTCTTGTGTCAAAAAGTTACCCTTCTTGGCTTTTTATTGTGCGGATTTCCTGACAATGGCACTATACAAGAAGGATTCCTTATTCTTGTATGTTTGTTCCAAAGTTAAGGCTACACTTCGAACTATATAGGTTCAAAATACAGGACACTGCGCACAACAGGGAAACAACCAACATAGTCCTGACTTTTGTAATCCAATAGCATATGCTGTACGCGGAGTTCAGACCTGGGTATGACTCAATAGATGCAAGTTGTTCCTCATGGCCTTTATATTTGCCATGACCATCAAGTATGACTTCACGTAAGCAACTCATAAATTTTGAGTTTCACAATATTCAAGTAGTTGCGAGCTAGCACTGTGCCAAAAAACTACCACGCAATCATGCAAGTCCCAAAATCTAACCAGCGGAGAAAGCAAAGAAGTAACTGGAACTATCTCTTTGAGTACAGAGAAAAGGATGCAGCTAAAATCGTCAATACTTCTCTTCCTTGGTATTATCAATGATTTCCAAACGAATAATGCATTTGATTCGGAACTATGGTGAGCATGCTGGTATGGACTCATAGACAGAAAAAAAAAATCTTTTCTTGTAGCAGAGTATAGGGTATAGCATACATATAATGTCCAGATATTGGCTACGGAAAAGGTGAAGGTAATAGACCCGTGGGCTATGGCTATTATATTACCTTCATCTCAATTCTAAGCCCTCAACTAAATCAAAATGTGGCCTGTAACCTTCATCCTTCATTTGCTCACTTAATGCTTGTAAATTAACCCGTATTTGTTCAATTTTTGGGTGCAATTGATCTCCAACCAGAAAGACATGTGTATAATTTTTCAGCTCAATCCAGCTACACCCATGCACCTTGGTCACTCCTCGAAGTTTCATTATCTTTCTTACACGCTCCACATCTTCTCGCCTTTCCAGAACTTCATAAATACCCGACAATAACACATATGTAGATGATTCTCCTGAACCCAATTCTATCAGTTTCTCTCCTGCATAAGCCCCCAGTTCATAGTCACGGTAGTTCCGGCAAGCACTTAACAAAATCCGCCACAAATGTAGACCGTGATCAAAGGTTGTTGTCTCGATTAACTCTTTTGCTTCATAGAGCTTTCCTGCACGGGTCAATATATCAACCATGCATGCAAAATGCTCCACTCTCGGGGCAATATCATATTCATCAGACATCATTTTGAAATATAACCAACCTCTTTCTACCAAGCCCTGGTGACTACAAGCATTGAGAATGTGAACAAAAGTGATATTGTCGGGGTTTGTGTTCTCTTGTTGCATCTCTTGGAAAAGGTCGAGTGCTTCATGACCACGTCCATTTTGAGAAAAACCTGAAATCATTGAATTCCATGACACCACATCCTTATTAATCAACCTTCTGAAGACAAGGTTACCATCTTTCAGATTTCCACACTTTGCATACATCATCAACAGGGCATTTCCAATTGGAGCTTCCAGACCAAATCCAAATTTAATGGTATGGGCATGCAGTTGCTTTCCCTGCTCCAAACCGACAAGATTAGAACTAGCTTTTAGAACACGGGCCATAGTTAACTCATTTGGCGTAACGCCTTCTATTTGCATTTTACAGTACAGGTCAATAGCACATTCATTCTCCTCAGCTCGAATATACCCTCCAATCATGGAGGTCCATGAGACGATATCAGGTTCGTATAGACAATCAAACACCTTTCTAGCATCAACTATACAGCAACAATTAGCATACATGCCAACCAAAGTCGTCATTACATGGATTCTTGACTCAAACCCCGACTTCACAACATAACCATGAATTTGCTTTCCTAACTTTAATCCACAATTTTCACTACAAACATGCAGGACTGCAACAAGGGTCGATTCATTAAACTTCACCCCAAAAAATTGCATCTCGGAGAACAAACTCAAAGCATCTTCACAATCCCCTGATTGCGCAAACCCAGTGATCATTGCACTCCATGTAATAGAATTCTTGTCACTCACCAACTCAAACGCCATAAACGCATCTTTCAAGTTACCACATTTAACATACATTGTAACAACAGCATTCCCAACAGACGAAACAAACGAATACCCAAGCTTAATAACAAGACAATGTAGTTGTTTACCAACACAAATATCATCACTCGACGTCAAAGCACTAAGCACACTAGTAAAAACAAACTCATTAACACCTTCCACATTTTCCCACATTAACATCCTAAAAACCCCTAAAGCATCACACACAAGCCTCTCCATAGCATACCCCGAAATCATCGTAGCCCAAGTAACCGAATTCCTCTCAATCATTCTATCGAAAACCATACGAGCATTACAAACAAACCCCAACTTACAATACATATTAACCAAAGAACTCCCAACAAAAACATCATAACCATACCCAAATTTCACTGCAATCGAATGAACTTGCTGCCCAACAAACACATTCAACAAATTCACAGCAGCATTACACACACCAGGAAAAGTATGATCATCTGGGACTAACCCACATTGTGTTTGCAAAAGTTTGAACAAATTAATCACAAAGATTGAATTTTGAGCACAACCCAGTTGAGAATGAGCATTGATTAAAGTGTTGTATGAGACGATGTCTTTTTCTTGAATTTCTTGAAAAATAAGATTGGATTGAGGCAAGTGTTGGCACTTAGCATAAAAGTTGATGAGAGTGTTGGCAATGTAAGTTGATGAAGATTGGCCAGTTTTGATTATGTGGGCATGAAGTGTTTGGCCTTTTTTGAGGTTTTTGTGTTGAGTTAAGTGGAGAATTTGAGACAACAATGTTTGAGTGGGGAGTTTCATCAAGTTTTGGTCGTGGGGTTCTTGGAGATGTTGATTTCATGTCTGAAAACAAACTGTATCTATCTATCTATAAATGTAATCATATAGTGGTAGCAAAACTCTGTTGTAAAATTGTCGTTGAATCATCTCTTTTCATGTTGGAGAATTAATATTTTAAGTTAGCATTGCATCTCCGAAAACACTGGATTAATCAATGATATAATCTTTTTATTTGAATCGATTATTTTGTTAGATGGTACATGATTTTCTATTATTAAATTAATCTTTTTCCGGAAAAAAAAATTAGTAGTTTGTACTACTAATTCCAACCTTGGTCAAAAAATCAAAGAAGACTAAGCAAACTAAGTTGACCACTCAAGCTACCTCTGCATCCTCTCAAAAGGATGTAGTTGTAAAACAAGGAATTAAACACTCTAGAGGTATCCTCTTAACAGGGTGTGTCTATTGAACAAAGCATCCACCCTAATACACTTTGTAAAGAGTCTGTACCAACAATTGAGCAAATTCAAGTGTATGAAAGAAGAAATGAGGATGGCACACACATTAAGAGCACATCATTTCAAGTTCCCTCATCTATTCAGGAGGAGTTGCCAAAACTCAATTCTGAAATCACAAATCTCATTTCTAAAATTTCTTCTTCTTTTAATTAAACACTTGAATCTACATCTCAAGTGTTTCCAATTTCAAGTGACATAGTTCATGAGACTATGCTAACCACCCAGGACCCAAATTTAGTTGGTGAGAGGCTACCCTCTAGGGTATACCTTGATGGCACCAACACAACCACAGGGGTTTCATCAGTTTTTACTGAAGACCATGTGGTGGTTTCAAATGCACCTTTATGTGCAAATCAACCTTCACAGGTTGTAAGATTTGAGGGTAGTAGTCATGTGGGGGAGCTATCTAAATTCTCTTCAATTCAATTGGAGGTTCCTGTTGCAGGAACAACTACCCTCAAAACCCTAACTGAAATTGCACTCATAATGGAAGCTAGGATTCCAATTGCCAATTATCCTATTTTGGGGGAGGCAAGTACATCACATTCAAGTGACAATGCTTTGAAAGAAGTACAAGGGTTTGAGGCCATGGTACATGACAGTAACCTGGTCAAATCCCCTCCAATTCCAATGGAGGTTCCCACTACAAGTGAAGAACAACACTCTGTCAAAACCACAGTTCAACCTGTGAGTCAAACTGTGGCATCTGTCACAGGTGGTTCTATTGATTCTCTACCATCCACCTCAAACCCAACAGACAAACCATCCACCTTTAACCCTTCTCAACCATAACCTCATTTGATCTCACAATGGCTTCAGGAGGCAGAAGCTCAACCAACAACTATCAATGATCTTTTAGCTGATCAGTTGTATGAGCTTGCTCAAATTTCATAACAGCTTCTCACCTTTGACATGTCTAACCAAGATTACCAAGCTATCATGTTTTCCTATCAGACAAAGATTCAAGAACATCAGATCAAAATTGTAAATGAAGCTGAACAAGGTGGCAATTGTGATGTCTGGCTGGACAAAGACTTGAGTTTAGATATGGATGCAGTGTTTAGCAAGGTTCAGGGAGGAGTACTTGACCATTCTTGGGAGTAATGCCAAATCTCTAACTCCACAAAAAGTCTATGATGCAGTCACTGAGGTCTACAAATCTCAACCTAAAGCTTTTCATCTCTTTGGTAAAGTTTTAAAACTGTAATTGACTGATCATCAAGATAAAACAAGGAAATTGGTTAAGGACAAGTCGGATGAAATAATTCCTTCTCAATGGGACATCAAGCAAAAAATTTCTAAATTTACATATCAAATGGCCAAGTTTGATTTATCATCTATAGACAAGAGTATCAAGAATCTAAGGGAATCATTTATATCTCTGCAGGAAGTTGTCCAAAAGCAAATCACAAGTAATAATGATATCAGGGTCAAACTGGATCAACTCCATCAGGCTAGATTTGAACCTTCAGCTATGGTAGCAAGCCAACAGGATGATATCAAGACCCTGGCGGACTCCCATAATGAAAGAGATGTGTCCTAAGTCCAATCATATATGATGATTTAAGAATAACTTTTATGTAATCTGTTTTGATTTCATTGATATTAATAAAAGACTTGTTTTGGTTTTATTGCGGGCTTTATCTATTTAAGTGTTTAAATAAGATATACCATAATTTAGAGTAAAGCTTTTAATGGATTATGATGAGATCATAATAATGAGACCTAAAAGATAATAACTCTGAACCTAAATAGTTCCTGGTCGTAGGATTACTAACTGGTAATTAGTAATCCGCAAAGATCGGTACATACTATGCTTGCTTCATTATGAAGGATGTCTGTTCTCATAGACATTTGTGTGGTGACACTATAGCTAGTATGTAGGTGCTTATTATATAATAAGTTCACTGAACATGACTCACACAGCTGAACAACTGATGGAGTTCACTCACGTGTCAGCAGATGTTCACATAGTGATAGTTGTACAAGTATCCTTAGACTTGAGGTCATTATACTCATCTTGTGTACACTGAACTATACTTTGGTTTAGTTCTTAGTCTCTAGGGACAATAATAAGGGCTCTACTGGGTGTAGGAATTTGTACACGAAGATAGTGTATGATCAATAAAGGATCTACCCCTTCCAGTGAAGGAAAAGAATGTTCAATGCTGATCCACTTATGCTAGTTCAGGAATCTCTGGCCAGAGTGAATGAAATTAGAAGGGAGTTTCTAATTCACATTAATTAGAATTAAGCATAGTGAATGGTAAAGCATATGATTAAATAAGATAGGCTTGACACGAGT
Source organism: Apium graveolens (assembly GCF_009905375.1). NCBI lineage: Eukaryota > Viridiplantae > Streptophyta > Magnoliopsida > Apiales > Apiaceae > Apium > Apium graveolens. Next base: position 20,632,588 of record NC_133648.1, on the reverse strand, counting down.
TCCATGCCTTGTATTTAATCATGACATTGCAGGGTAGAAGGAATTGATTGTACGGTAACTATTCACTGAATGGGTTCTTGGTATTCTAAGCAGTGAATTCGTATTATCCGGATAGTCGTGATATGCTGAGAAGTATCACTCACGATGTAGAATAAATATGATTAATTTATTAATTAATCATATTTAATGAATTACGGAATTTATATAAATAATGATAAAATAGTTTTATTATTATTTATTTCTACTACCGGCTTAATATTGAACCTACAGGGTCACACCATAAAAGAGAATGATTTAATGGTGGAGAAATTAATTAATAATGGCTAGTAATTATTTATTTGTGAATTAAATAATTAATTAGCAAATTTAATAATTGATTAATTGAGATTTAATTAATTATAAATTAATTAAGAAAAAGTTCTTAATATTATTAATTAAGAATTTAACTTTTGGAAATTAAATCAAGTGAGAGAATTATTTTCTAAAGTGTTTAGAAAAAGGGTTAATGATTAAAAGGTATTTTAATTATTAGTTAATTGGTTAATGAGAATAATCAATTAAAGGGTTAATAATAATAATATTTTATGGGAAATTTTTCAGCTGAAATTTTTGCCTATAAATATATTATTATAAACCCTATTTGCCTTAACCCAAAAAAACAAACCCTAATTTAAAGAAGAAAAGAAAAGGAGGCAATTCTCTCAACCCCTTCCTCCTTCATTACTTTGATCTCTTGGTGGATACCGGTGGAGTGCTTCACACTTGAGCAGCTGTTAGGGATCTCCGTTCATCATTATTGGATCACTTTTAAAGGTTAGTAATCGATCCCTCGATTTATTCACGATTTATATGCGATTATATGGATTTTATATCAAGAAAAATATTTCACCATGCTTCTGTGATGTATAAAATCCTACAATGGTATCAGAGCTTAGGTTTTATGCATATAGATCTGTGATAAAATTTTCAGAATTTTCTGATCTTGTATGAATTTATTATGATTTTTGCAAGTTATATCATGGATTAATTATGATTGATTAGAAATTGTTTCTCAGAATTGTTTTGACTGTAGATTTGGGTTCTACAAGTGTTGTAGATCATCTGGGTATTTTTTTATAATTTTCTGATGTGTGGATTAATTATTATAAATTTTTAAAAGTTCGGATATGTGTTTGATGAAACACAAGTCTGAGGCCTTTGAAAAGTTCAAAGAATATAAGTATGAAGTGGAGAAACAACCAAACATAGTATTATAACTCTTCGATCAGATCGAGGTGGTGAATACTTTAATGGAGAGTTTCTGGATTATCTCAAAGAAAATGGTATAGTCTCCCAGTGGACTCCTCCAGATTGGTATCTGAAAGGAGATATCGAACTTTGTTAGACATAGTTCGGTCTATGATGAGCTATATAAATCTTCCAGTATTCCTATGGGGTTATGCATTGGAAACCTCAGCATATTTACTGAATAAGGTGCCTTCCAAATCTGTTCCTCAAACTCCGTATGAGATATGGAAAGAAAGGAAACCGAGTCTTAAACACGTTAAGATTTGGGGATGTCCAGCTTATGTCAAGTAAGTTGACCCAGATAAGCTAGAATATCGATCCGTAAAATGTAGTTTTGAGGGATATCCTAAAGAGATTTTAGGGTATTACTTTTACACCGATCATCGGGTGTTTGTCTCCAGACATGCTACCTTCTTGGAAAAGGAGTTTATCCTTGAAGGAAACAGTGGGAGCAAAATTGAACTTGATGAAGTTCAAGAAGCACAAACTACTACGGATCAAGTGGAAACACCTGTTCTGACTGAACAACCTTTTGTAGAACAGCCCATTCATAGATCAGGGAGAGTGTCTCGCCAACCTGAGAGGTATTATGGCCTTGTCATTAAGAATGACAATGAGTTGTCGATCATTGATGATGACGACCCTATGACCTATAATGAGGCTATGAGTAGTGTTGACTCAGAGAAATGGCATAGTGCCATGAAATCCAGAATGGAATCTATGTATACGGTATACAAAAGATAGATTATAGCATATGGCCAGGTGGAGACCTATAAGGCCAGGCTTGTGGCAAAAGAATTCAAACAAAGGCAATGGATTGACTTTGATGAAGCCTTTTACCTGTAGCCCTGTTAAAATCAGTTCGGATTTTGCTTGCGATTGCTGCTTACTACGACTATGTAATCTGGCATATAGCCAGATGGTTTTCTTTCCAAGGGAAATGAAAACCTAGTGTGTAAGCTGCTGCGAACCATATGTAGTTTAAAGCAAGCTTCTCGAAAGATAGAACATTCGTTTTGATGAGACAATCAAAGAGTTTGATTTTATCAAAAACGTAGATGAACCATGCGTCTACAAAAGGGTTAGTGGGAGCGCGATAACATTTCTTATATTGTATTGAATTAGAGTTGACACACATAACAACATAGCAGACCCACTCACAAAGCTACTTTATGAAAGTCACTTTGATCGTCATTAAGACTAGATGGGTATTAGATACCAGAGTGATTGGCTTTAGTACAAGTGGGAGATTGAAAGGAATATGTCCTAAGTCCAATCATGTATTAGGATTTAGGAATAACTTTTATATAATCTGTTTTGATTTCATTGATATTAATAAAGACTTGTTTTGTTTTTATTACGGGCTTTATCTATTTAAGTGTTTAAATAAGATATACCATAGTTTAGAGTAAAGCTTTTTATGGATTATGATGAGATCATAATAGTGAGACCTAAAAAGATGATAACTCTAAACTTAAATAGTTCCTGGTCATAGGATTACTAACTGGTAATTAATAATCCGCAAAGATCGTTACATACTATGCTTGCTTCATTATGAAGGATGTTTGTTCTCATAGACATTTGTGTGGTGACACTATAGATAGTATGTAGGTGCTTATTATAGAATAAGTTCACTGAACATGACTCGCCCAGCTGAACAACTGATGGAGTTCACTCACGTGTCAGCAGTTGTTCGCTTAGTGATAGTTGTACAAGTATCCTTAGACTTGAGGTCATCATAGTCATCTTGTGTACACTGAACTATGCTTTGGTTTAGTTCTTAGTCTCCAGGGACAATTATTAGGGCTCTTCTGGGTATAGGAATTTGTACACGAAGATAGTGTATGATCAATAAAGGATCTACCCCTTCCAGTGAAGGAAGCGAATGTTCAAGGCTGATCCACTTATGCTAGTTCAGGAATCTCTGGCCAGAGTGAATGAAATTAGAAAGGAGTTTCTAATTTGCATAGAACTACGCATAGTAAATGGTAAGCAAGTGATTGAATTAGATAGGCTTGACACGAGATCCATGCCTTGTATTTAATCGGGACATTGTAGGGTAGAAGGAGTTTATTGTACGGTAACTATTCACTGACAGGTTCTTGGTATTCTAAGCAGTGAATTCATATTATCCGGATAGTCGCGATATGTTGAGAAGCATCACTCACGATGTAGAATAAATGTGATTAATTAATTAATCATATTTTATAAATTAAAGAATTTATATAAATAATGATAAAATAGTTTTATTATTATTTATTTCTACTACCGGCTTAATATTGAACCTACAGGGTCACACCATAAAAAGAGAATGATTTTATGGTGGAGGAATTAATTAATAATGGCTAATAATTATTTATTTGTGAAATAAATAATTAATTGGCAAATTTAATAATTGATTAAATGAGATTTAATTGATTATAAATTAATTAAGAAAAGTTCTTAATATTATTAATTAAGGATTTAATTTTTTGGAAATTAAATCAAGAGAGAGAATTATTTCTAAAGTGTTTAGAAAAAGGATTAATAATTAAAAGGTGTTTTAATTATTAATGAGAATAATAAATGGGATAATAATAATAATATTTATGGGAAAATTTCAGCTAAAAATTTTGCCTATAAATACACTATTATAGACCCTATTTTATTCTAACCCCCGAAACCCAAAAGTTTTAGAAAACCAAATTCTCTCCACCTCCTCCTCCTCCTAAAAGTCGTTTTCTTGGTGGATACCGGTGGAGTGCTTCACACTTGAGGAGCAACTGCTAAGGATCTCTGATCGTTGTCTCCGAATTGTTTTTAAAGGTTAGATTCGATCCCTCGAAATTTTATTCACGATTTATATGCTTTTATTTGGATTTTGTATGTGTAAAAGTGTTTTTCCACGCCCCGCTGCGTTTAAAAATCCAACACTAATTTTGCTGGTTGGCTTCGAAACTTGAGAATTGTTCTCAGGGTTGAGAAGTTGGAATATGTGCTTGACTCACCTAAGCCTACTGAACTAGCTAACGATGCATATAATGATGAACATGTTGTGTATCGTAAGTGGATAGATGATGCAAATGTTGCTCAATGCATCATGCTAGCTTCCATGAACATTAAGCTACAGAAGCAGCATAAGCATATAGATGCTCACACTATCCTTATGCATCTACAAGAGTTGTATGATGTGGCAGGGAGGACATCTCGATATGAGATATCGAAGGAGCTGTTCGGTTGTAGAATATCTGAGGGATCATCTGTGAATGACCATGTACTTAAGATGATCAATTTGATTGAACGTCTTGGACAACTTGGTTTTGCCATGGATGGGGAGCTAAGCCAAGACTTGGTCTTGCAATCACTTCCGGGTTCGTTCTCGCAGTTTGTTGTGAACTTTCACATGAATAAGCTGGATGTCAGTCTGCCTGAACTCCACAACATGTTGAAGACTGCGGAATCGAATTTTCACCCTAAGAAGAGTTATGTTCTTCTAATTGGTGAAGGTTCCAATCCTAAAAAAAGGAAGAAGAACCCTTCCAATAAGAAGAAAGTAGGTGAGAAAAAGCCGGTTCCACCAAAAGCTGAAGACCCCAAGAGCAAAGCTGTTTGCTTTCACTATAACAAGGTGGGGCACTGGAACAGGAACTGCAAGGTTTACCTTGCAGAATTGAAGAAGAAGAAGGGTAGTGAGACTACCGCTTCTGTTTCAGGTATGTTCATGATTGAATTGAATATGTCATTAAATCAAATTTCTACTTGGGTATTAGATACCGCCTGTGGTTCTCATATTTGCAATTCGTTGCATGGACTAAGGAGAAGTAGGACTCTTGAGGAAGAGGAGGTGATTCTGCGGATGGGAAATGGAGCAAGAGTTGTTGCTGAAGCTGTAGGATCATTTCATTTACATATGCCTACGGGCAAGGCTATTGTTTTAAATAATTGTTATTTTGTTCCCTCGATTGTGAGGAATATTATTTCTATTCCCATTTTAGACTTGGCTGGATTTTCGTTTGTTATTCTGAATAATAAATGTTCAATTCTTAGAGATAACGTTCTTTATGGAAGTGGTATTTTAAATAATGGTCTGTATGTATGTGACGTAGAGCATAATTTACTACAAATTGAACATACTAATAAAAGAAAAAGGGATGATGAAAATCTCACTTTTTGTGGCACTGCAGACTTGGTCATATTAGTGAAAATAGACTGCGGACATTGCATAAGGAAGGGTTACTTGACCCCTTTGATTTTGAATCATATCCTACATGCGAGTCTTGTCTATTGGGTAAAATGACCAAATCTTCATTTAGTGGACATGGAGAGAGGGCTGCAGATTTGCTAGGATTGGTACACACAGATGTATGTGGACCAATGTCTACGCAAGCCATGGGTGGATTTTCATACTTCATTACTTTCATAGATGATCGATCTAGATTTGGATATGTGTATTTGATGAAACACAAGTCTGAAGCCTTTGAAAAGTTCAAAGAATATAAGCATGAAGTGGAGAAACAAACCAAACATAGTATTATAACTCTTCGATCAGATCGAGGTGGTGAATACTTGAATAGAGAGTTTCTAGATTATCTCAAAGAAAATGGTATAGTCTCCCAGTGGACTCCTCCATATACTCCACAGTTGAATGGGGTATCTGAAAGGAGAAATCAAACTTTGTTAGACATGGTTCGGTCCATGATGAGCTATGCGAATCTTCCAGTATTCCTTTGGGGTTATGCATTGGAAACCTCAGCATATTTACTGAATAAGGTGCCTTCCAAATCTGTTCCTCAAACTCCATATGAGATATGGAAAGAAAGGAAACCGAGTCTTAAACACGTTAAGATTTGGGGATGTCCAGCTTATGTCAAGAAAGTTGACCCAGATAAGCTGGAATCTCGATCCGTAAAATGTAATTTTGTGGGATATCCTAAAGAGACTTTAGGGTATTACTTTTACACCGATCATAGGGTGTTTGTCTCCAGACATGCTACCTTCTTGGAAAAGCAGTTTATCCTTGAAGGAAACAGTGGGAGAAAAATTGAACTTGATGAAATTCAAGAAGCACAAACTACTACGGTTCAAGTGGAAACACCTATTCAGACTGAACAACCTTCTGTGGAACAGCCCATTCGTAGGTCAGGGAGAGTGTCTCGCCAACCTGAGAGGTATTATGTCCTTGTCATTGAGAATGACAATGAGTTGTCAATCATTGATGATGACGACCCTATGACCTATAATGAGGCTATGAGTAGTGTTGACTCAGAGAAATGGCATAGTACCATGAAATCCGAAATGGAATCTATGTATACCAACCAAGTATGGACTTTAGTTAAAGCACCTGAGGGTGTGAAGCCTATTGAGTGCAAATGGGTATACAAAAGAAAGATTGGAGCAGATGGCCAGGTGGAGACCTATAAGGCCAGGCTCGTGGCAAAAGGATTCAGATAAAGGCAAGGGATTGACTTTGATGAAACTTTTTCACCTGTAGCCCTGTAAAAATCAATTCGGATTTTTCTTGCGATTGTTGCTTACTACGACTATGAGATCTGGCAGATGGACGTGAAAACGACCTTCCTCGATGGGAAACTTGAAGAGGAAGTGTATATGACACAGTGAGAGGGTTTTCTTTTCAAGGGAAATGAACACCTAGTGTGTAAGCTGCTGTGAACCATATATGGTTTAAAACAAGCTTCTCGTAGATGGAACATCCATTTTGATGAGACAATCAAAGAGTTTGGTTTTATCAAAAACATAGATGAACCATGTGTCTACAAGAAGGTTAGTGGGAGCGCGGTAACATTTCTTGTATTGTATGTGGATGACATACTTCTTATAGGAAATGATATACCGATGCTGCAATCAGTCAAAGTGTGGCTATCGAAGAACTTCACTATGAAGGACTTGGGAGAAGCATCCTATATTCTCGGTATGAAGATCTATAGAGATAGATCTAGAAGAATGATAGGTCTTACCCAGAGTACATACATCCAGAAAGTGCTTAAAAGGTTTAGCATGGAAAACTCCAAAAGAGGTCTCATACCGATGAGCCATGGAGTGTCCCTTTCCGAAAAGATGTCTCCTAAGACACTTGAGAAAAGAGAGCGTATGAGTAAGATTTCTTATGCTTCAGCAATAGGATCTATCATGTACGCGATATTATGTACTAGGCCTGATGTTGCTTATTCAATTAGTGTGACGAGCAGATATCAGTCTGATCCAGGTGAAGACCACTGGAAAGCAGTGAAGAACATCCTTAAGTACTTGCGAAGGACTAAGGATATTTTTCATGTGTTTGGTGGTGAATCTGAGTTGAAAATAGAGGGTTATACTAACTCTAGTTTTCAATCAGAAAGTGATGATAGCAAATCCATGTCAGGGTACGTGTTTACTCTGAATAGTGGTGTAATTAGTTGGAAGAGTTCCAAACAGTCTACAACGGCTGACTTCACAGCGGAAGCTGAATATATAGATACAAGTGAGGCTGCAAATGAAGCCGTTTGGATGAGGAAATTTGTTTCTGAGTTGGGAGTTGTTCCTAGCATTGACGAGCCTATTGTGTTGTATTGTGATAACAACGCAGCAATAGCACAAGCTAAGGAACCAAGATCTCATAAGAATTCCAAGCATGTCATGCGGCGCTTTCATCTGATTAGGGAGATTGTTGAAAGAGGAGATGTCAAGAGAGTTGACACACATAACAATATAGCAGACCCTTTAACAAAGCCACTTTCTCAAAGTCACTTTGATCGTCATAAAGACAAGATGGGTATTAGATACCAGAGTGATTGACTTTAGTACAAGTGGGAGATTGAAAGAGATGTGTCCTAAGTCCAATCATGTATGATGATTTAGGAATAACTTTTATGTAATCTGTTTTGATTTCATTGATAATAATAAAAGACTTGTTTTGGTTTTATTGCGGGTTTTATCTATTTAAGTGTTTAAATAAGATATACTATAGTTTAGAGTAAAGTTTTTTATGGATTATGATGAGATCATAATAATGAGACCTAAAAGATAATAACTCTGAACTTAAATAGTTCCTGGTCGTAGGATTACTAACTGGTAATTAGTAATCTGCAAAGATCGGTACATACTATGTTTGCTTCATTATGAAGGATGTCTGTTCTCATAGACATTTGTGTGGTGACACTATAGCTAGTATGTAGGTGCTTATTATATAATAAGTGCACTGAACATGACTCACACAGCTGAACAACTGATGGAGTTCACTCACGTGTCAGCAGATATTCACATAGTGATAGTTGTACAAGTATCCTTAGACTTGAGGTCATCATAGTCATCTTGTGTACACTGAACTATACTTTGGTTTAGTTTTTAGTCTCCAGGGATAATAATAAGGGCTCTACTAGGTGTAGGAATTTATACACGAAGATAGTGTATGATCAATAAAGGATCTACCCCTTCTAGTGAAGAAAGAGAATGTTCAATGCCGATCCACTTATGCTAGTTCAGAAATCTCTAGCCAGAGTGAATGAAATTAGAAGGGAGTTTCTAATTCACATTAATTAGAACTAAGCATAGTGAATGGTAAAGCATATGATTAAATAAGATAGGCTTGACACGAGTTCCATGCCTTGTATTTAATCGTGACATTGCAGGGTAGAAGGAATTGATTGTACGGTAATTATTCACTGAATGGGTTCTTGGTATTCTAAGCAGTGAATTTGTATTATCCGGATAGTCGCGATATGCTGAGAAGTATCCCTCACGATGTAGAATAAATATGATTAATTTATTAATTAATCATATTTAATGAATTAGTAAATTTATATAAATAATGATAAAATAGTTTTATTATTATTTATTTCTACTACCGGCTTAATATTGAACCTACAGGGTCACACCATAAAAGAGAATGATTTAATGGTGGAGGAATTAATTAATAATGGCTAGGAATTATTTATTTATGAAATAAATAAATAATTAATTAGCAAATTTAATAATTGATTAAATGAGATTTAATTAATTATAAATTAATTATGAAAAAGTTGTTAATATTATTAATTAAGAATTTAACTTTTGGAAATCAAATCAAGTGAGAGAATTATTTTCTAAAGTGTTTAGAAAAAGGGTTAATGATTAAAAGGTGTTTTAATTATTAGTTAATTGGTTAATGAGAATAATCAATTAAAGGGTTAATAATAATAATATTTTATGGGAAAATTTTCAGCTGAAATTTTTGCCTATAAATATATTATTATAAACCCTATTTGCCTTAACCCAAAAAAACAAACCCTAATTTAAAGAAGAAAAGAAAAGGAGGCAATTCTCTCAACCCCTTCCTCCTTCATTACTTTGATCTCTTGGTGAATACCGGTGGACTGCTTCACACTTGAGGAGCAGCTGCTAGGGATCTCCATTCATCATTATTGGATCGCTTTTAAAGGTTAGTAATCGATCTCTCGATTTATTCACGATTTATATGCGATTATATGGATTTTATATCAAGAAAAATGTTTTACCATGCTTCTGTGATGTATAAAATCCTACACATAAGCATCTACAAATGCAAAATTCAGTTTCATTGGGAGTCATCATGGGTGCACTTAACATTCCTTTGCCTGTACTTCCAGAAGCTATTAGGCTGAAATCCCTAAACCTCTCGTCTTGCCTGCTAACAAGACTAAGGGGGAGATAGAGGCTAGGTTATCAAGATCATCTGCCCAAACTGCTGAACAAGCATCTGTTCAAGCTACTCAAAAAGAAAAGTTCAAAGAATTTGATGTTGAAATGGAGAGACTTATAATAACAGCTGAGGGACCTAGTCTGAGCAAGGAAATTGAAGATTTTCTAAAGGCTCTCAGGGCTTCTCTTAACAACAACTTCATCACCTACAAGAGGGCTTTGAACAAGACCATAAATTTTATAAGGGTGATTTTGGTAACCAAGGATAACTTAAAGAAAGAAGAATTGTGATCAATATCAATGACTCAGGTGTGGATAGGTGTATGCAGGTGTCCCTAAACTTTATCACATCAAAAAGGGCATCTGAATTGGATATATTCATTGACAAAGTCAACAGAGTAATCAATAAACACACTCTCTTGCTTAAGGAATTGCAAAAATCTCAAAAAGCTGCTTTTCCAGAAGCATATCTCCAGTCAATTAAGGGAGTGGCATACATCTGTCCATCCACCAAAAAACTCAAGAACTTTCATGTTTTTAGACACTGTGTCATGGCACACAAAAAGCTCATAATGTCTTTGGAATATGAGTTGAAGACTAAGAAGAACAAGACTTTTGAAGATGAAGAGATGATTAAAATTTTGGGGAGATATCTGAGAGACCCTGAAGCCAAGTTGCCCAAAACTCAATTCAATGAAAAAGATGATTTGGATGATGATGAGTAGAAGAAAGATGATCAAAAACCTTTTGGCTCAAATCCAAGTCAATCTTCTAAGGCAACTGACAGCAAAGGAGAAGACAAGAAGAGGGATGTTAAGAAGAAGGGAAATGATGAAAAGAATGGAGATGAGAAAAGAAAGAAGAAGAAGGAAGATGGTTCAGGAACCAAGAAGAATTCCCACTAATCCAAATTCAACAATCTCAGACCCCTAAACCTAAACACTCAAAATTTCAACCAATTTTAACCTCTAAGCCCAATTTTTTTTACAAACCAACTGCAAACGCCCTACTCAAAATACCATCACATCCAGCCAATCCACCCTGAAGAAAATCAAAAACCTACCCTTATTCAAGCCACCAATCAAGACTCACTACAAATCTGTTAGAAGAAAACCAAAAAAACTGCAAGTTACTGAGAGGGCTATCCGGAACTGTTTTAATCAAAATGAATTTCTGCCATTAAACTAGTACTTTACAGATGATGACTACTTTCAATAAGGGCTTGGAAGGTTGTGTTGTGTGTATGGGTGATAGAAATGGATGAAATAAATGCAAAAGCAATGGCTGGAAAGTAAGAAAAAGATAGAAATTATGCAAAAGAAATTACCATGTTTGAGCAAAGGTCAAATGAGCTCAAGGCAAAGGGGATGAGTAGAATTTCAAAAGATGGACATTTTCTGAATATCAAGATTGGCAGCTACTCAAGATTTAGAGTTAATTACCTCAATGGATACAAACTAGATGATTGGCTCAAACTGGTAGAATTCTTGAGAGGGACTCAAATTATTGAAGAGCTCAATGTACTTATAAATCTGAAAGATCTCATAAAGAAGGAACCGGGATATGAGGATTTCACCTAGTTTTTATTCTATTGAACCAATGTAATTGCTCATTATATAAACGTTAAAAATTATCAAATATGTCAATCTTTGTACACTTTGTTGTTTCATTGTAACTTGGGTTTAGTCTTGTTACCATACATGAATTTGTGATAAGCAATTTCTCACAAATTGGGGGAGATTGTTGTGCAAGACATGCCTGCATCATAACAAGACTAAATCCAATCGATAGCCCTAAAAATTAGTTGTATGATAATCCAAATTTGTATTTTATATTGTATTACTTGAGTCTGTAAAAATGTAAAAGATCAGACTGGAGTATTTTATGTGAACAGTCTCAAGCCTAAGAATAAACTCTGGAAGAAGATCAACAAGATCATGCCTCAGAGAAATTATGAAGAAGCTTGGAGTTGAATAAATCTATTTTAAGAAAAATGCTCTAAGTCAAGTTATCTACAAGTCATAGATCAAGTCATATAGAGAAGTCATATAGAGAAGTAATTTGAGAACTCCAAAATGACTTATCGAGAAGTCCAAATTGGCTTATTGAGAATTCAGAGATATCGACAAGTCAAATGAAGATATGAAGATTGGAGATATCGACAAGTCAATTTTCTCATTAGAGATCTCAGAGATATCTACAAGTTAAAATGTATATAGAGATCTCTGAGACATCAACAAGTCATTTTACATATAGAGAACTCAGAGATATCAACAAGTCAAATGAAGATATGAAGATTGGAGATATCGACAAGTCAATTTTCTTAGTAGTGATCACAGAGATATCGACAAGTCAAAATGCTTATAGAGATCTCAGAGATATCGACAAGTCATTCATCATGCAGAAATTTGGAGACCTCGACAAGCCAAGTTCACTAATAGAGAACTCAGAGACCTCGACAAGTCAAAGACACTTATAGAGAACTAAGAGATCTCGATAATCCATTATACTTATCAAGATGTCAGTTCTCTATACAATAAATTGGAGATCTCGATATGAACCTCATGTATAGACTGCAGACAAGTTAAATATTCAAGATTATCAATCAACAAATGATCTAATCATTTAGATTGAAAAGTCTACAAAAGCAGCTTGAAGAGTGCAAGATCAAAGGCCAAGATTAACTGACAAAGAAAAGTCATGATTTGCAAAGATTCATTAAAGAGGGAAGACCGAGTACAACAGGCTAGAATCGGTCCGAAGGAGGAGATGAGGTGAACGAACTTGAGGGATAGGCTCCTGAAATATGTTCTAGGGATTGAACACTCCGAAGAACGTCCAAGAACTACAACATACCCGCATGCCATTTCTAAATCCCGACAAGTCCTTTTTTGAAAAAGAAAAAAAAGCAAGGAGAGAGTGAAGAGTGTCTGGGGGAGGGTCCAGAAGACTGTTCTAGAACATGAATGTGCCTAAGTAAGAGTCATTTGCCACCATATTGATACAATTAACATGTTAACATCATGAACATCCAGTTTAGCTTCGTTTTAGCACACTTTGATATTTCATAATAGCAACTTTGGACCACATTTTGACTCTAATCAACTATGTAAGTCACTTTTCATCATATTAGAGTCACTTTGCACCCTATAAGAGACACTTGCCACCATATATTTGTAAAATTAACATGTTAACATTATATACATCCAATTTGACATCCTTTTACCATCTCTTAGTGCCACTTTCATACAAGTCAATTTTGTTCCATATTTTGGCTCTAATCAACCGTGTAAGTCACTTTTCACCATATAGAGTCACTTTGCACCCTATAAGAGTCACTTGTCACTATATATTGATATAATTAATATGTTAACATCATGTACATGCAATTTGACATCCTTTAACCATCTCTTGATTGTCCTAAAATCAGCAATTGACGTACTCTTTGCCACACATGGTCTGAGCATATCGCGTATTCGTGGTCAAGGTTTTGACGGGGCTAGTAATATGAGCACATATATTAGTGGGCTAAAAAGTTTAATACTAGCAGAAAATGCATCTGCCTTTTACGTGCATTGCTTTGCTCATCAATTGCAGCTCACACTTGTTGCAGTTTCAAAAAAGCATGAAAAAATTTGCTCATTTTTTGACCATCTAGCATCTTTGGTGAATTTTGTTGGGGCTTCTTGCAAGAGAAAAGAATTAGTCCGGGTGAAACAAATAGAAAAGTTAGCTGAAGAAATATCCCAAGGCAATCGAATGACTGGTAAAGGCTTGAATCAAGAGGTAGTTCTTAAACGTCCAGGAGATACAAGATGGGGTTCGCATTATCATACTATTCTAAGTGTGATTTCTTTATTTTCACCGGCACTTGATGTGGTTGAAGAAATAAAAGATATGCCTTCCTTTCATGAAAATAAAGGAGAGATTTATAGACTTATTGATGCAATGAATGACTTTGAGTTTATGTTTCTATTGCATTTGATGAGAAAAGTTTTAGGAATCACAAATGACTTATCACAAGCACTACAAAGAAAAAACTAGGATCTTGCTAATGCTTTATGTTTGGTAAATGTATCGAAGAAAATGTTACAAACATTCAGAGATGATGGATGAAATGAGTTAATTGTTGATGTTTCCAAATTCTGTGAAAAGTTTGAGATCGATGACCCAGATATGGATGCTATCTCTATGCCTTGTGGAAGATCAAGACGTAAACTGCAAAAAGTTTCTAATAAACACCACTTCAAGATTAGTTTGCTGAATACTATAATTGATTATCAATTGCAAGAGATGAACGAGCGTCTTGATAGAGATAACATGGAGTTACTTTCCTGCATATCATGCCTAAATCCGCAGAATTCTTTCTTAACTTTTGATAAGTAAAAATTAGTTCAACTTGCAAGATTTTATCCTTCAAAATTTGATCAAATTCGTCTTCTATCACTTGAAGACCAGCTTTCTAGCTATATAGTTGACATGAGAAGTAATGCTGATTTTCAAAATTTGAAGGGCATCCATGATCTTGCTCAAAAAATGGTTCAAAAACACAAAGATATTGGATTTCCTTGGGTTTATATGTTGATAAAATTGTCACTAATTCTACCGGTTGCAACTCCAACAGTTGAGAGAGGATTTTCAGCAATGAAACTTGTTAAAACTACGCTTCAGAATAGAATGGGAGATATTTGGTTGGATGATTGTTTGATAACATATATTGAGAGAGATATTTTTCAAACAATTGAAAATGAAGAAATTATGAAACGATTTCAGAGTATGAAAGATAGGCGGATGATCTTGTAAATATTACATTATAATATATGTTCATTTGCTCTTTTGCTTATATTTGTTGATTTGATTACAATTTTTTTTTCCGGCCCCCCTTAAATTGAAACCTGGATCCGCCACTAGATAGGCTTCTGGTAGCACAACCGTAAGAAATTATTAAAACGGATCACAATTCGATTTCTAAATGAAGTGAAAGGGCTCCCTAGCTATCTCAAGACTTGTACCACTTCTAGGATATTATTAGCTTATGCTTTATAAATAATTAAATATTCACTCTTAAGAAAAAAGTGTATGTTCACCTCCAAAAATATTCTTGAACTAAACTTTACCTATACTTCTATAATTAGCTCTATAACCCGTGCGAGGCACAACATGTTCTAAAATATTATAATTTTTTTTAATTAATTTTGATATTTTTTTGGCATATTTAAAAATTTAAATTAATGATAAATATTGAGAATTATCAACCTTATTTTGCTCTATGTTGTATTTGAAAAAAAATTCTAATGGCAATTATATTATTATCGACTTGCCTCTTCATATTTGATACTGTATAATAAATTTTTTTGTGTTGTATTAGGGTAATTTTGTGTAATACACGTATATAGTGTAGTGTATATGTGACTATATATTATACATGTGACAAAATATATTTTGAACTGTTAAATACGTTTTTTGTATTATATTGATAAGAATTTTATGTAATATTACAAATACATGATGATATATATGTGATTATATTATTATCTATTTTATAAGTAAGTATTTGATGTTTAAAGTATGCCATAAAAAATCATATTAAATGTTAAACAATTTAAAAATATTATATTTTGCAAGTGTACCCTAAAATTATTTGGTGATGATTTCTCTTAAACCACAACTAATTTAATACATGTTACTAAAAAATTGATGTAATTTTTATGTTAATAATTATTTCAGATATCTAATTCTTAAATAAATTTATCACATTCTAAATTTTATATCATTGAAAATAACATATGTATACATATATATATATAAGTGTGTGTAGTTATTAATTACAAAATAATTCATATACTTTAATGAAGATTAGCTATTAATGAATATTAAATACGAAATAATAAATAGGACAGGGGTTAAAATAGTCATTTCACATTGAATAAATTGTCTCACACAACCCCATTTGCTCTATTATATATAATAGATTTAATATACCTTGAAGTTATTAATGTATAAAAATAATGAAGAAAAAAAAAAGGAATATAACAAGCAATGGAATTATTGTAGCAACGCAAAAATAAGAACACACCAGATAGAAATTTATTAAAAGCAAAACAAATATCCTTCAAAGTTCGAAAGAATGTTAAAAATAATATTTTTTTGGTATAAAATGCTGAAAATATCCATTCTTGGAGTATAGTGCTGAAAATACCCGTTTGGATATGCATTTGTCATATTATTATCTTATTTTGTACTAGATACTCATTTGTCAAATGAGTATCCAGTTTTTATTTTATTTTTTATATTTTTGTGATACGCATTTGGCAAATGCGTATCCCAAATAATACTCAAACTAAAAATGCGTATCTTTAGTAATTTTTTTATAAACCCAATTCTCAAATGCGTATTACACTTACCAAATTACAAAATATGTAACCAAAACGGTATTTTCAGCATATTTCTTGAAAATGGGTATTTTGAGCAAATTGAACCCAAAAAATGGGTATTTTTAACCATCATCCTCGATCGAAAAAATAACAAAAACACGAGTAACCAGCACTATCACATAAATCCTTTCATCTGCTTCTCCTTGATTGTAGCTCTGATTGGAAACTACGGAAAAAATGCACTTGACCACATGCCACCATTCTGCGCATCCCCATAAGGCATCATCATCTCCTCACCGCGACTAAAACCCAAATTCTGGCAGTGTTGCTGCTGGTTCTGCATCTGATCAGTACTGTTGTTCCCATTATTGCTGTTGATCCAGTTGGTAAACCAAGGCGGTCTCTGCTGCTGCTGCTGCATTGCTTCCATTTCGCCCTCTATAGCCTTTTCTTCCGTTCCATCAACACAATTAGCCACTCCTTTACCTTTCAACATTGCAGCAGCTGATCCCGAGCCAGAGCCAGAGCCATAGCCTGTGACTGAGCTCGGATACGAGTCGTTACTGAGAATATTAAAAGGCTGCATGCCAACTTTCCCAGTAGTATTCTTTTTCTTAGTAGCCGATATCTGATCAATTCTTTTATAAATCTCCTTCAACTTGTGATCAATAAGCCAACCAAGATCATTCAAATCCGGGATCATCAAATTTTGTAAACCAATTTTCCCCGTCAAACACTGATACATAACCTCAATCATTTCCTTCTCCCTATTATCCTTACACTGTTTCTTCAACTGCTCATTAGCTTTCGCAATCCTCTGTCGCATAAAACTCTCCTGATTAACCATCTTCTTGCTCTGCTCCATCTCCGGCATTCGCTTAAACTGAGCCAACACACGCTGAACACCTTCTGTATTAGGCCACACTTCAGGTTGGGGCTCATACTGACTATAAATGATAGCACAAGCATCAATACCACACAAGGTACTCAACTCTCCAACCTTCTTCATCAGCCCCTTCTTCCTTTTCTTGAATGTCGCTTTTCGAGAAGCATCATTACTGATGAATGCTAACTTCACCTTCTTTCTTGTCATGATGCCTTGTATGATTTTTGTAGAAAACACCAAACAGGGCAAGATCAAAGTATATGGAAGCTATGTGTTTATATATAACCTTTTTTTGATCTTTCACTACTAAATATGAAATGTGTGCATTTTTGTAAACGCATTTGAGATTTCTTTGCCAATGAGGCAAATCAAAATAATTAAATTTCTTGATGCATAACATGAACACACATTTATATGTTAAGATCTTTGTTTCTTCTTAATTTGTTTTTTGTGTATGGCTTTTACACGTTTTCGTGTCATTTGAGGGAAGTATAATTAGTTGAAATATCTAGCTAAATAAAAGTTTTCATAGTTAGGTAATAAATATGGAATCATTTTAATTGGGAATATATATTCTCGTTATGATTTTCCAAATCGGTAAAATCGTAAAATTGTAATTACTTGCGTGATTTTAAGTACAAATAATTAACGGCTATTTTCGGTCAAAATCGGCAATTTTCTTGTCCAAATCGACAATTTTTCGATAAAAATTCGACGAATCAAACACACAATTTGAGGCTCTACAGAGAAGAAAAGGAAGAATAAATATACTCAGCCTTGAGTTGGTGAATAGCAGCTATACTGAATAAACCAGACGACCGCCGAATGGTTGCCGGAAAGATAAAGGAAGAAGAAGAGAGAGGCGTAAAGATGATTAATACTCTTATTATTTTAATGAATAATACACACAAAACAATTTTATAATTTGATATGGATGTACAAATGACAACATTGCAATTTTACACATCTCAAGTATAATTATTTTACTTATATATTTTAAAAATAATATAAAAATTTGTCCAATGTCCAATTTCTAATTTCTATAACCATGGATTACTGACCTAATAATTAATATATTTATCATAAAAATTGAAGTATATTGAAAAATGTATTCATATTGTCAATTGTACAATATTATATTCAATATGTCGACTTACATATTCAATCATTTCATTTTTTGCTAAGAAAATTAAGAATTAACACATATTCATTGTATTTTGTATCACTAATTGTACTATGTAAAACAACTGTAGCAACTCTTTATTAACTCCGTAATATTTCATTCTTATGAGTTTGTGTAATTATTTTCATGAGAAATATGTGATTTCATTTGCATTATATTTTGTTCGTATATTTTGATTTCATTGCCGCACTTTTAATTTATTTTGAGAGAAAACATGTTAAGTATGCCTTCGTCCTCAATTTCATAAAAAAGATATTTAGTTAATTGATCCATCAGAAAGCAATAGAAATAAATTGTCAATAATTACAGTCAAAATAATATCAATTCACGTAATATAGAATATGATCGCACGAGTTATAGAGTTAGTTTTTAATTAGTAGTACTAACAAAAGTGATTACGATAAAAAGAACTTCGCATACGAGTATGAAAGTGAAATGAAATTTTAATATTTCAATTTTGAGGGGTTTACAATTTTTGTTGATGTTTGTGTTGTAATTCGTTGGAGCACGTTAATTAAGATGCTCCTTTTGCCAAGACGACATAAGATTTGAGTCTTGCGTGTCATTTTCACAATCAAAACAATGTGAAAGTGTATTGAACTCAATAAATATGATCTTATGTTTGACAAAATGTATTAGATGGGCAAAAAATTAGCGTTTGCTCTAGCAAACTAGCATTTCCTGTGTTGGAAACCCGACTGATTACGAAACAAACAACCTTCTTCTCCGAAAAGAAGTATGTTCAGTTCACCACCATCCATCCTTTTCAGGAACTGAATTTTCATACGCCCAACTGCTTTTCTTATTTCCGCCATCTTTTCAGTCACAGAAGTGCTTCACCCAGCACGTGTTTCGCTCACTACTCTGATTAAATTTCAACAGAAGCCGTGTTCTAATTAGTATCTATACCTTCGTCCTACATCTTTTCCAGAAACAGAAGTGCTTCACCCAGCACGTGTTTCACTCACTACTCGATAGAATTTCAACAGATGCCGTATTCTAAGAAGTATCTATACCTCCGTCTAACATTTTTTCCAGAAACAGAAGTGCTTTTCACCCACCGTCTGATCTGTTTCACTACAAGTATTATCTTATTCTTTATGTTTAACATCTAACATAATATTTGAAAATGCAACGCAAAATTTAACTACACCAAAAGATTGATATAACCCAGAGATAATGGAGGTGTTGAAAATCAGTTTTTGTCTTCCTTGCACATTCACATTCACATCATCTACAGAAAAAGCTTTTTTGTATTTTTTTCCCATTTCCGCGGGCAGTTGGTGTTCTTCCAAATCCACGTTTGTCGTGGAATTAAGGGGCACAACTTGTAACCTATAAACATAAAGCCCCATATTCAACATACTGATATAGGCAACACAAATTTAGACAAGTTATATCAACCACGTAAAAAGAATATCAGATAGGTTCAAGAAGTATCACATATACCAAATTTCAAATTTAAGTAGTTCACAAGCCAAATACACTATAAATAGAATTCATAAGAAATTGGAAGTACAAAATCCAGTGTGACATGTTTATGCAGATGGGTCTGCTGCAAACCTTTGATCTACACATCTCAGACAATTTTATTGCGGATTTCTTCAAGTTTTTTAAGTATCTCTCCTGGAGTCCTATCCAATTCATCTGCAATTTTCCGCTGCAGATCCATCGGCAAAGTTGGGTACTGCTCACACAGATCTCCATCAACCACATCCTAAAAAATCATAAAAAACATGTTATCTCAGCAACAAATTATTTAAATTCATCAAATAATATTGCCCGTTGCATGACATAAATGACCCTGATAGATAGAGGTTCCCAAGATGTATTGCATAAAGTACTTACTGCAAAACAAAAAATAAATCGACACATCTACTAATATGTTAACTACCAGATCAGAGAACTAGGTAACTGCGTAAGTAGATATTTTTCTCATTCCAAATAGTGACTGCTTGATACTAATCAAAATGCAGTCTAGGAATTACCGAACATGCCACAGATCAATATTAAGGCAGGCTTTAAGCTTAAAATAGTGCAACTGTTTCTCCCCTAATCAAAAATATAAAAAACATAGACACATAAAATACTGAGCTCAACTAGTGTATTATACAGCTCTAGCTGATTTTGGAAGTAGGAAACCTCAAATTACATAATGTAACTTTAAATGCATGCCTGCGGTAATCTTGTTCGAGCCAGTTTCATAATCAAAGCTAATAGCGTCACTTATTTTCTACCTAAAAATAATATTCAATGTTGTGAATAAGGCTAGTTATACGATATACAATCGAAGAATTTCAAACAAATCAAGACTTTGACTTCTACATATCAAAGAATAGCGCAATACTGCATAAAATTAAGAATCTTTTCTAGGAATTTAAGATAATAAGATTAATAAACTTTCAAAAATATAAGCAGTGAGTACATTATACAGATTTAAATAAATAAATTATGTATCTCGTATGAGTCAATTACCAGTGAATGTATATAGAATTGTATCCAGGGAAAAGGCTAACCTTAACAGGGAAATATGCAGATCTATAAGCCATGTGGTCTCTTCCACACAAAGGTGGATGTTCCTGTCTCATATGCATCTCCAAGTGATTAAAGAAGTCAACATCATCCCTCGAACTGAATGCAAGCAATGCCCCTAAGCTCCCCATTACAGTTCCATAAAGAAGAGACTCTTGACCTCCAGGAATAAGGGATGCTTTCTGCAAGCATGTTACAACATCCCCAACATGAAATTGCACTATTTCTTCAACTTTATTTGGAGCACCATTCAGCTTTCCCTGCTCCCATTTTATCTTTCCACCAGTTGGATCTTCTTCAATTTCATCAGAAACATCTTGTGGTAGTCGCACAAAATATATGTTACCAAACTTGTCTCCGCCTGCCATCGTGTCAAAATCTATATGGTAGGATGCAGTAAGCCATCTTGGGACAGAATCATCAGCGAAAATGTACAGCTGATTTTCATCACGCCTATATTTGCAATAATGGAACGACTGTAAAGAACAAAACCACCAATAGATGGAAGAGTCAGTAAAGCAAAAGATAAACCAAAAGAATCATCCAATCAGGAAACAATAAAAGGAAGTTGCCTTTAATTATAGCTAATAAATAGCAAAACCTATAGGAGCCAAAAAGGCGCAGATGATTTCAACTTTTTAGCCTATAAATTATTAGACCACGAAATGCATCTTTTACAAGTTTGCATCTATCCATCAGGATTAGACAGAAAATTTCATTAAGCATAAATGAGTGTTCTTTACTGAATAAATATTTCAGACGGCAAAGATGAAAACCGCCTTACAATAAACGCACTATATCTTTAGCTACTAGTACACAAGGATTGATGCCTCTATTTGGAAACGTGTGTTCATATGGATTAAGAAAATAACTTACTGTGTAATAGGCAAAACATGCAGCAGCAAACAATATATGCTCCTCGGAGCAAGTTAAAATGACAACAAAAATATTGAAATGAAAGATATGTAATTATCAACAAAAAATACATAGATATGTATCTGCTGTAAGATTGCATACCTCCTGTACGTCACCCACATAAATTCGGTCACGATATGTATGAATCGAGTTAATTGTGTTGGGGAATAATTTATTCTCACATTTTCTAAGCAATCTCCGTTTCCCCAAATCATACAATCTGAGAACTGGCCCTATTCCAGCTAGTAATCTTCCTTGATACTGGGACAATGCAAGAGGTACACCATCCACCTGTGTCTTATGCAAAAGTTCAAGGGATTTACCATCTTTCACAAACCGATAAATATGAATATATGCAGCTGAGAGTGATCTTTTAGGCCAAAATTGCAAACCTTTAGCTGTGCCAACAGCTAAAAGAGTTCCATACTCTTTATCATGGAAATTTACTGTGCATATACTGAAGGCAGCTTCATTATCCTGAAGCTCCAGCAGACAAGTTGTTTCTGTTGTCTTTGGATCAAGGACTCTTATGCAAGAAACCCATTTGTCTGACTCTGCTTTAGGATAACCATACTGCTCATCAGAGAGAGGATCATCCTTATCCTCATCATCACCACCATTCTCCACCTCTGTCTTACCATTTTCAACCATACCATCAGCCTCAAAGCACTCCTTTTTTGCAGCTTCGCGTTCTTCTGCAGTGTATGCTCCCTGATCACTCTCAATTATTACCAGAAGTTTCCTCTTAGGCTGAAGCACAAATTTTCTTGGTGTGTACCTCAGAGGGATTGTCGCTTCATTAAACGTTTCACCCAATCTCTCAATAGTAAAAACTCTCAACGCATCTCCAGCAACAGCAACAACACCTTCAGCACACTGATCAGATGAGAAGGAGGCTGCATATTCAAGAGTATCACATGAGAGGGGAGTCAGTAAGAAATGCCCTTGGTGGATATAACCAAGCCAAGGTCTACTTGACAAACAGAGCATAGCACGGCGTCCTCTCACAGCAACAGAAAAGAGCTTTGGAGGTCTAAGTCCTAAGAAACGAGATCGAGCATCTGAAAGCTGACCCGTCACCATATCAACCACTGTTCTAAATAAAACACCACTTTGCAAACCTGCATTAAGAAAAAGGCTAGCAGGGTGGTCTGCACCATCCTCGCCACCAATAGATGCCTGAACTTCAAGAAAAAGGAGAGAATCTGGGGGTGATGATACACTTTGCAGGCTCAGAATCTGCATAGTGTCATCGGGATCCAATGATAAAATACGAATAGTGTTGTCATATGATCCTACTGCTAGAAAGCGGGATCTTTGTCTCCCTTCAGGTACAGGTGCAATGTCCAAGCAAGCTACATCCCCGGACATTTCATGTTTCTCGACCTCCATCAATTGGCCAGTCATATCCACCTCAAAGTATATAAGTTCTCCTCCACTCAATGCAACAACAACCTGGAGCCTATTAGACCCAACCTTAACTATAGTTCTTTTTCCAGGAGTTCTCCACTCATTTATACGTCCATCTTCCCTTATGTGCCTAATACCAGTTGGATGAACTTGCATGAGTGAATCATCACCAATCAACGATACATCAAGAGAAGGGGTGGTATCGAGGAATCCACTGTCACTAACTTCTTCAACTGTCTCACCAATGGAAAGGACAAGAGTAGCATTAGTAAATGAAACGACAATATAAGCATCAAATTCATCATTAACATTCTTTTTCACAGTCCAAACTGCACTAGGAACACCAGGAAGCTGGGAGACAGCCATTTCGGTAATTGCTAGACCCGGTTTCAGTATACGTAGTGAAGAACGAGGACCTCGCCCGCAAAGTGAAAAAATCTGAGGAGTTTCTTCCTCGAACAGATTCGAGACTTTCATGTCCATTAATGGCATCAAGCTCTCCACCTGATCGATCCTCACCAGGTTCTTGAGTCCTCTGGGCTGGAAAAACACAGGTTGAAAACCTTCTTCTGTTTCCATTAACGTAGAAGATGACGATTCCACATCAGGGTCATCTCCAATGGCCTGGAACTGATACAGACCATGGTTTCCAAACTCTGATGCAGCAAAGAGAAATCCCAGTTTCAGCACACACAAAGAAGAACTAACGGGGATCGTATCAAAATACTTAACCTTCAGCTCAGAAACTCGGTCATTATCATGGTCAAGTGTAACCTTAAAGATATCACCATACTCAGTTTGCAACAAAAAGAAGAACATGGACTTCTGTTTGTGCATAGCAGCAGAAACAATCAAAACCCCACGTTCAGCCGGTAAATCCGCCCGTCTAGGAATCACAGCTCGCACATCCGGATGCCCTTGATTTTTATAAATCACAAAGTTTTCTGCACAAACAAGCACACCACTAGGCCCATCTCCACCGCCCGGCACCGTAACAAGCATATTAGCCCCATTATCAACCTGCTCCGACCATTTCCTCGACACATGATTCAACCCTAAATCCAACTCATAAAACGTCAAATGCTTCTGCGCCTCATTCGCCGCTTGCCCCGTCGAATCCTGATCCGCCTCCGAATAATCCAACTCAATCGCCGCAAAAATCGGATTGTCAAACCCACAATCCACCCCAACAATCGAATAAACAATCGTATGCGACTTATGCGCTTCCAAAGGCGACGAAATAGTCAACCTAGCCGAAGTATCCCTATTCAACACATACACTAACTTCTGCTTCTCACAAGCCCCAACCATAACCGCCCTCCCCTTCGGATCAATCCCTAAATACTGCCCGGGAACAATCCTCCTACACCCCGATTTCCCGAAAGTCTCTTGATGAATTTTATCAAACACATTCTTTTCTTTATTATATTCAAGAATAACAATTCTACCAGAATCAGAACCAACAACAATATAATCTTTATGAGCACCCGTTAATCGAAAGTGAGCTAAAGATCGAATAACACCGAAAACTTCAACAGAAAGAATAGTTTGAATCTTACCATTATCATCAGGCCTTAAAAGATCAAGAACTTTGCCACGAGCTACAACAATTTCTTGAGATTTGCCACCAGTGAAGCTGCCATTGATTGCACACACAATGCCTGTAGCTTGTTGGAGAGTTAGATTGTATAGATACATGATGAATTTGCTTAAACCCTAAAGTAATTTTAATTTTGAAAACTAGGGTTTATGAAAAGAGGGTAATTAAAATTGGGTTACAAACCCTAGAAAACATGTGTTTGAGAAAAAGGGTTTTAAGTAGAGAGAGTGTGAATGAATGGAGATTGAATTATTGAAGCAGATTTGATTTTAGGGAATTTTAATTTGGATTAGGGTTTATTTGTAAATATTTGAGGGCGGGTTTTGAGTATTTTAACCCGAGGACTGTGTGGGTATTGGCCTACTGGACAGTCTAGTCGGGGGCGGTTTCGATCTCAAATCGTTTAAAATTTACATGCCCGATTTTAAAAAGTTAGAATTAAAATCACATGTTTACGCATATGTACAGTTAAATTACTTTAAAGTAATAGCCTTGTTAATAAGAAAAATATTATTATTCCGAATTTATTATTTTATTAATATAATATTATTTTACCGATTTTTTATGTATTATATAGAATTTGGTGAAATAAATGAACGTATCGAAATTTTAAACGAAGTTATCTCTAATTTACGATATAAGAATGTGATGGAGGTTGAGCATCTCTTAAATTATCCCAGCGATAATGATGTGATTATGAGATCACATTATGGATAAAAATATCATTAAGTCAGTAATATGACAAATGAATTAATGAACTTATCCTTAACCGAATTATAACAATGTCATTTCAAGGATGTCATCA
Organism: Apium graveolens; assembly: GCF_009905375.1. Taxonomy (NCBI): domain Eukaryota; kingdom Viridiplantae; phylum Streptophyta; class Magnoliopsida; order Apiales; family Apiaceae; genus Apium; species Apium graveolens. The sequence continues at coordinate 20,606,965 of NC_133648.1, read as the reverse complement.
AAGAAAATATTAACAATTACTTGTTAAAACACGAGTAAAAGATTCAAATAGTTATGTATAATTTATATAAAGGAAATGATGAAGTTAATTTAGACTTGGTGGAAAAAAGAAACAAGCTAATATAAATTCATATTTAAAAATTTGATAACTCATTTGTTTATATTTATGTTGAGCACGGAGATTAAGAAAAATGATATACTAGTGGAGAAAAGTTAAAAAAGTGAGTAGAGTAGTGAGACGAATTAATATTATATGTATAAAGTGGGTAAAGTGGAGAGAAGTAGGGGATATAGTTACTTTTATAATATAAAAATTTTACTATTTTTGAAAAATTTTGAAATGTAAATAATTGGAAGAGACATCCCAAAAAATAAGTGTAAATAAATGGGAGGGACAGGGGAAGTATATATAACCAACCAACTAAATATATCGAGTATATATGTATAGAGCAGTGTCTATAAAAAAATGAAATAATTGTTTACCCAAAAGACCTTCGGCTTGTTTGTCAACGTGTTATAGGCATGTATCTAAAAATCGGCCGATTAATTAGAGTTCGGAGGGGTCTTGTCTCGATTAATCATAAAGGTCAAAGTACGTTTTTTTTAATCGGTCAAAAATCAGCTGATTCAGTCAAAGGGTAAAAATTAATAAAAAAAAATTGAAGAAACTTTAAATTCAAAATAATAGTTAATTTTCACAATAATATATCGACTTATATTAACTATAATATGCCTCTAAATCCTTGTATTATTATCCAAATCTATAATTATTGAATTAGTTTATTCAGTTTGAATTACTTTCATGTCTCATAAAGTTTAACTCGGTCTATTGATTCATTTCACAATCTCCGCTAACTGATTTGTTATGTAACTAATTTTAGCAGTTCACGTATTTATATCAAATTTATCAACTATCAAAATAATTATTATCATAAATCAATTAAATATCAAAAATGAACTATAATAATAGGGTTAATAGGCTATGAGAGGATATCTTCGATATATTATTTATTTTGGCAATTGTACGATTAAACAAAAAATTTAATTACACGTAGATCATCTCCATTTAGACATGAATTTAAGTTATTCAAATCAAATTCAAATGGGCAAACTAGCAAAATTATTTTCAAATATATGTATATTATAAATATAAATATAAAAGATATATTCCATTACTCTGAAACATCAAAATTATATGTTAGGTCACACAACACTATAGAAGGGGGTTGAATTTAGTGTTTATACAATCAAATCGATTTCAACACAAGTATATAACAAAGATCAAGTATATTCAAATAAACTCTGTTACAATAGAACTGTTGTTGTCTTTCAGTGATGAACAATATCACTAAGAGCTGCTAGGTTACAATGTATAATCTTCTCGATAATGATAACACATATAGTGTAAACCCTAAGTTGTGTTTATATAGTACACAGTTACAAGATATATTCTAAATGATATGGAATATAATTCCGTCTCCTAAAATATATCAATCAGATATCTTCTACAAGTCTTCTAATCCTCTAACTCTTCATGCATATTTTCTTTTGCTTTAGTCCAGATCTTCTCCTGTAGATCAGCCACATTCCTTAATTGAAGTCTTCTCGCACTTAAGTTCTGATATATATCTTCTGACGCCTTAAGTTCTGATATTAAGTTCTGACTTCAGTAAGTTCTGATTTCAGTAAGTCCTGATATGTCATGTTGTTAAGTTCTGAAAACTAAACACAAATCAGATTAGACATGACATCTCAAATATATCTAACAATCTCCCCCAACTTGTAAATTATGAAAAATATACAAGTTAATAGATTTGATGATGTCAAAAATATTTTAAGTACAAATGCAATAAGAGTTTAATAAGACAACTAACTACAACTTACAGTCCTTGTAGCTTTTACCAATCTCACTGAGTCAATCTGAATCCAAAGTGATTCTTGACAAAGTTTGATATCAACTTTTCTTCTTTATTCCTCAGGACTTGAGCTATTGTAGCTTTGACTTGCTTCAATTCTTCATTCTGACTTCCAATCTGGTAGATTGCAGTCCTAAGTGCTGAGATATGGTTTCTTTCTAAACCATCACCAAGTCTGATCACCCTTGGATGAGAAGAGTCTTTATTGTAGCACATACATTTCTCTTTCAGAAGCACTTCAAGTTTAGCAGAATCCTTCTTCATTGGAATTTCACTTCCATAATCTTCAACTATGTTTGGAATGAATTCTGTAACCCTTGAACCATAAATTCTTGTTTTATCTCTTATGGTCTTCATAATGAAATTTGACCATCTCCTGGTAATCTCAGACTTTATCTCTAAAAGATAATGAAATAATTGAAGTTCTTTCAGAGATTTGTTCAGCACATCTGATTCTGACATTTGATATGTTCTTCCATCTTCAAGAAATAGAATCAGATTTTCTTTGACATTATGCTTATCATGAGCATCCAGTACCACTTGAACAGAGATAACCTTATCAAGGTGTTTCTGTGTAACATCTCCAAGAGGTTTGTCAGTCAGTAAGAATGGATCTCTTGTAAGCACTTCAACTCATGTCTTAATCTTAGCTTCATCAGAACCTAGTCCAGCTCTGTCTCTTACTTCTCTGGCTTTCAATCCAACAGTCATGAAATCAGATAACAATTGGCTTTTCTTTGGATCTGATGGTTTAACATTTTTCCATAGGAGTTTCTTCTTATCAGCAACTTTCATCCTGTCTAAATCAAATTGAGCACTGTCAGAGGTTGATTTCTTGATGACTTGACCAGAATTTGTTGTTTCTTCTGTTGCTTGCTGTTCTTCATTCTGAACAACTTGAGCTTTGTTAGAGGTTGTCTTGGATTCTTCAGTTATCTTCCTTCTTTTCAGAATTTGAACAGTTTCATCTTCAATAGCAGTATCATCATAAAATTGAACCATTTTGCACACAGGTTTCATCATGATTTGAGGAATCTTCATCTCCTGTGGCTTTGTTGGTTCATCAACTTTTCCTTTCCCTTTATCTTTGGGATCAATCTGTGATCTTGTCATGGGCTTTGAAGCCTCAGAATTTGACTTTTCCTTGATCACAATGTCTTTTACCTTAGGCCTTGGAGGTTTCTTAGTATCAGAAGCTTTAGACTTTAGATTTTTCTTCTCAGCTGCAAATCTAGTTTCTTCCTCCTTGAGATTCTCTAAATCCATACTAGGATTTATGCTTGAGAAATAGTCTTCTAGAAATCTCTTCATCAAGTGTCTGAATTTTAGGATCTTTGTAGTAGACAGTAGTCTGCTTTCCTTTGAGCTTCAGAGTTTGCAAAAACTTCTGAGAGTCTTTACTTCCTCCTTGAATCAGAACATCAGAATTTGATATCAGAATTTGCTATCAGAGCTTGAGCATTTACAACATCAGAATTTGTCTTTTTTTGAGTAGAAGATTTGCTTGAATTATAAAGTAGTTTTCTTGAAGAAACTTTGCTGCTGTGCCCTTGACCTTGACCCTTGCTAGGGTTTCCCTGGTCATCACATTTGTTATCCTTTTTCTTCAGTACTTGAGTATTAGAGCATTTGGACTTAACTATCTTCTCCCCCTTTTTGGCATCATCTGGTAGTAGGAGAGAGAGAAGAAGTTCTACTGAAGATTGAATTTCAGTAAGTTGAGCTTGTTGAGCAGCTTGATTCTGCAGGACCTCAGAAATTTGGGCTTGTTGTTGTTCTTGAATCTTCTCAATAGCTTCAACTTTCTCAGAAATAGGTCTGATGAACCTCTTTTTATCTAGCTTGATCTCCATATCCAGCTTATCAGACTTTTCCAAAAGTTTGTCAACTTTTTCATGAGTGATAGAGTGTTGACCTTGAAGAGACTTGATACTTAGAGCTGTGACTTTAAGTTGTGTCTTGAAATCAGAATTTATCATCAGCTCGTCAGCTTTAGCAATATGCTCTGTCAGAACTTTGGAGCTTGGAATGAAATCAGATTCATTCCACTTCTTGGTCCACTCCACTCCTCTGTGAGTTTCTTCCTAAGGAATAGGAGCAGCTTGTTCAACAAATTTTTCAATCAGTACCTCCTTTCCAAGAATGAGAGCATTTACTGGAGCACTATCTCCAGAACTTGCTAAAATCTTCTCATCTTCTGACAACACAAGAGTGTGTGTAACAGAAGGAGATTCTGCAGTAACTTCATCTAAATTCTGAGCATCAAAATTTATCTCCATAATTGGAGTTGTTGGTATCTCAGCCTGTAAGATAGGAGAATTAATAGTAGATGGTTGAGCTGCAGTTGGAGCTTCAAGATATAGCACAATTGGAATGATCAGCCTGTGGATATCAATTTCAGGACTTAATCCTGAATCTTCAACTGTTGTTGCTTTGACTGGAGAGACAGGAGGTGTGATCACCGTTTCCTGAACAGTGTCTTCAGCCTGAGTTGGAGGTGGCAAAGATTCAATTACTATTGACTTTGAGATCAGAGATTCATGATCCCCTTCCTCAGCTTTATAAGTAACCTCAGATGGAGGTTGTGCCATATGTCTTCCTGCCCTCTGTTTCTTTGATCTCCTGGATGGTGTAGGAGTTGCTTGATTAACATCAGAACTTGAGGTTCTTTTTCTCTTCAACTTATCTGAACCCTCCGCTTCAGTTTCTTTCTGAGAAATTTCCTTTTCAGGTGTTACTTCCTTCTGAAAAATGACATTTTCAGCTTCAATGATCACAGGTTTTAATGCATGAACCTTGACTTGCTCACCTTCATCATCAGATTCATCCCTAAGAATCATCCTTCTTCTCCTTGGTGGAGATTTAGGAACAGACTTTGCTCTCTTAGGCCTGGAGCATGAAGTTCTGATGGTAGGTACTCATGGTTGAGGTTGAGATGATTGAGCTGGCTAGAAATATGTTCTGATGGTTGGTTGAGTTGGCTGAGGTTGAGAAGTGGTAGGTGGTTGATTGGTTGTAGGTGTTGATGGAGGTTGGGATGGTTGTACATCAGGATATATAGCAGCATAGGTGTCTGGATCAGAGTTTACTAAGACCTGTTTGACTGACTGTGGTATTTGGAGGGGTCTTAATACAACCTTCTTATTATCAGTAGATAATAAGTCAGTGAAGGCCCTTTTAGCAAGCTTAAAGGGTTCAATCAACTCACTATCTAGTTGGGCCCTATCAGAACTACGGAAACTGTAAATAAGTTGGCAAAATCTAGCAAAATATACAGTGCTTCTGTCCTCTTGCATCCTATCCCCAATAAATTCTAGCACATCACTAGCATAATCAAAATGAGTTTGATTAATGAGAGCATACCCGATTTGCTGACTCAGGATTGGGATTGCATCAAAATTGGAGCACTTGTTTGCAAAGGCCTTGGTGATGCATTCAAAGAAGAAACTCCACTCTCTCCTGATGTGCGGTCTCTTTAATTGTCCAAGCTTTGCCAAAGTCTTTTCATAGCCCAGATTGACCATCATTTGCTGAAGGGCCGGCACCTCAATTGTTGAACTGTAAACACAGTTTTCTGGAAAATGTAGTGCTTGTCGAACAGTTGATAAAGTCACCACATGCTCATCCTCGCCTGTTGTAAATATGATACTTGGGGACCCATTTGCACCATCATCATCATACACACCACTCCTCCAAAACTCCATCACTTGAGTTCCTGAGATTGCTTCTGGTTGGGTCAAAACATACCCAATCTCACTTTGAGATAGAAAATCTTGGATGAAGTGAAGTTCTGATGGAGCTTCATCTTTAGAAAGAATAGCCATGTAGTTGTTGGGAACAAACTTGGCTCCATTGAAAATGATGTCCTTTGGTGCCAATTCTGTAAGAAATAAGTGAGAAAATATGTGTTTGCAAAGTGTTTGATAAATTGCCTATGAAAGATAGAGCTTCAGAGAATATTAGAAAGAGAGAGAGAATAATAGAGATAAGAAAATAATTAGAAAGTAGGTAAAAGATTGTAAAATCTTTTAACTCCCATATATATACTCTCTCCACTTAAAAGTTCTTTTTGGAAGTGAAACAGAAACTTTACACCTGTCAGCCAGTAAATAGTTAAAGCAGTAGTTACTGGCTTACTGCGCACGAGAAATAAGCAGTAATTACTGTGCACATGCAGTTGTCAAGGCAAACACGTTTCCCACTAACCAAATGATTATGACTGTTTTTATCTCACTTAATTATTTTCTGATAAATATGACTGTTACAGTAAAACCACAAATAAGTCAAGTATATAAATAATGTCACGTAAGCATCAGAGTTTCCATCAGGATTTGCATCAGAACTTGACTATTATCAGAATTTAACCGTCATCAGAACATGGCTTCTGTACTCAAAAAGTGAATGTCTATTTCTGTGATTCTTCATACAAATACTGACTGGTTTCTTCAGAGTTTAATCATCAGAACTTTCATCAGAACTTGTCCTCAGAATTTATGCAAATAATACTAAACTGTTTGTCAAAAATAACTTAATCACCATAGTAATTTTTATCATTCATATAGAGTGAGAGTGTGTGCATTTGTAAATGATCAGATAAAGATTAAAGTCTGATAAACTTCAGTATATCTTAGAAATAAGGCATAACTAAGAAAAATACTTAAAATATGTCTTTAATTTTGAAGTCTACTATAGAATAAATTTATGCAAGAGTCCACCTCAATTATTTGTGTTCATTTTATGCATCTTTTGACATTCTTTTTACAGTGGCTTCTCAGTGTAAGTGAGTCACAACTGCTATCAGAATGTATGCTATTATCAGAGTATTTCTCCAGTAATCAAAGAATGTGAAAAGTCACCAAAAAAACTTTATTGACTTTCTAATGCATATAACTTAATACCAGCAATGCACTTGGGTCTTTCCTTTCACATATATTACTCTAGATCTCAAAGGAGTACCTGATTTTGATTTTCTTTTCTTTTCCTTCCTTCAGATAAGTGAGGCTTATTAAGCATGTAGTTCATCCTTAAGATTTACTGACATCAGAATTTGACAGATAAGAAGCAAAAATCTAGTTTGTGGCTTAGTAATAAGATACACAAAGCAAATTTGACTAAGCTCAAAATCAGAATTTAAACATGGGATTTCTAGTATGTTAAATACTACTAGGTCAGCATCTAGCACAGTAATCTCCATTGGATTGAATAGTCATTGAACATTCAAAACACTATCAGAGTATATAGAATCACATTAGTTAACAATCAGTATTTAATATACAACAATTTAAGCACATATTACACAGAGATAAGACGATCTATAAACACTGATCATAAAGTCTGATGCATGAGAACAGAAACTAAGCAGATTTTAAGAAAGAACCTGAAACCATTTCAGGTTCATTTACCAGTCTTGTAAAACTAGCTTCACATAGTGGTTTTGTGAAGATATCTGCTAGTTGTTGATCTGTTGGAACAAAATGCAATTCTACTGTACCTTCCATCACATGTTCCCTTATGTAATGGTACCTAATGCTGATGTGCTTTGTCATTGAGTGTTGAACTGGATTACCTGTCATAGCAATAGCACTTTGATTATCACAGTAAATAGGTATTTTAGAAAATTCTAACCCATAGTCCAGTAACTGATTCTTCATCCAAAGAATCTGTGCACAACAACTTCCTGCAGCAATATATTCTGCTTCTGCAGTTGATGTGGAAATTGATTACTGTTTCTTGCTAAACCAAGAAACCAATCTGCCTCCAAGAAATTGGCAGCTTCCACTTGTGCTTTTCCTGTCTATTTTACATCCTGCAAAATCTGCATCTGAATAACCTATTAGGTTAAAATCTGATTCTCTAGGATACCAAAATCCTAGATCAGCTGTATCCTTGAGGTACTTGAAAAAAAAATTCACAGCTATTAGATGAGGTTCTCTTGGATCAACATGAAATCTTGCACAAAGACAGGTAGCATACATGATATCAGGTCTACTTGCTGTTAAATAGAGTAAAGAGCCAATCATACCTCTGTAGTTAGTAATATCTACTGATGCTCCAGTATCTTTATCTAACTTGGTTGCAGTGGCCATGGGAGTGGATGCAGTTGAACAGTCTTGTATTCCAAATTTCTTCAGTAAATTTTTGGTGTACTTGGATTGATTTATGAAAGTACCTTCTTCATTTTTCTTGACTTGAAGTCCAGAAAATAGATAAGTTCTCTCATCATACTCATTTGATATCTTGACTGCATTAATTTTGTAAACCTTTCACAGAGTTTGGCATTTGTAGAACCAAAGATGATATCATCAACATATATCTGTACCAAAAGTAAGTCATTTTCATGGTTGAGGTAGAACAATGTTTTATTAATTGTGCCTCTGTTAAATCCACTTTCCAGAAAGAATTGAGCTAAAGTCCCATACCATGCTCTTGGAGCTTGCTTAAGGCCATAAAGTGCTTTATCAAGTCTGTAGACATGATTAGGAAATTTTGGATCTACAAATCCTGGAGGTTGTTCAACATATACCTCTTCTTCCAATTCTCCATTAAGAAAAGTACTTTTCACATCCATTTGAAAGACTTTAAACTTCTTGTGAGCAGCATAAGCCAAAAAGATTCTTATGACTTCCAATCTAACAACTGGTGCAAATGTTTCATCATAATCAATACTCTCATGTTGAGAGTAGCCTTTAGCAACCAGCCTTGCTTTGTTTCTTGTAATTATGCCATCACTGTTAGTTTTGTTTATGAACACCCATTTTGTGCCAACAATTGATCTGTTATTTGGTCTTGGCACTAGGGTCTAGACTTTATTTCTTTCAAATTTATTTAACTCTTCATGCATTGCTAGGACCCAATCAGCATCTTGAAGAGCTTCTTCCACTTCTTTGGTTTAGTCTGAGATATTAAGGAATGATAGAGAAATTTATTTAATGTTGCTGTTCTAGTTCGGACACCTGCTTCAGGATCTCCAATTATTAAGTCAGGTGTGTGTGCTTTAGTCCACTTCCTTGCAGATGGAAGTTGTTCTCTAGAATTGGATCCTCCCCCATGATCCAAGATGTCTTCATCAACATTTTCTGATGCTCCCCCTGTAGTTATGCTCTCTGAGACTTCAGAATTTGAGTTTGATCCTTCAGGATTTGAAGAATCAGAGCTTCCAGAATTATCAAAATTTGGCTCATCGGAACTTGATGAATCAGAACTTGAAGAGCCAGCGACAGGTTCTGATGCTTCTTGAGAGTTTTGAGTTGTGGTAGGATCTTCAACTTGCTCCCCCTGAACAGGTGCATTTTCCCTTGGAGTAGTTATCACAGTTTCAATGATATCAGAATTTAACCCGTCAGAACTTACAGGATCAAGATTTAAGCCATCAGAATTTATAGAATCAGAATTTAAATCTTCATTTTCAAATCTCAGTTGATCATGATCATTGAAATCTTCAAGTCCAGTAATCTTTTTATCATTAAAAGATACATTGATAGATTCCATGACAACCCTTGTTCTTAAATTGTAGACTCTGAAGGCTTTTGTGGAAAGTAAATATCCAACAAAGATTCCTTCATCAGCTTTTAGATTAAATTTTGACAACTGTTCAGGATGAGTCTTAAGAACAAAACACTTACATCAAAATACATGAAAGTATTTCAGATTTGAATTTTTTTTCTTCACCATCTCATATGGTGTTTTTCCATGCTTGTTTATGAGTGTTGCATTCTTCTTGTGCAAGAAATACACCCAAGTGTATCTTGTGAACTCATCCACTATAACCATAGCATATTTCTTCTTTGCAATTGATATGACATTTACTGGACCAAATAGATCAACATGCAGTAAGTGATAAGGCTCAAGAATTGAGGATTCAGTTTTGCTCTTGAATGAAGATTTTCTTTATTTTGCCTTTTGACATGAATCACAAAGGCCATCAGGAGCAAATACTGATTTTGGCAGTCCTCTCACAAGATCTTTCTGTACTAGCTCATTTATGTTGTTGAAATTTAAATGAGAGAGTCTCTTGTGCCAATTCCAGCTTTCTTCAAATTGATGCTCTACTCAACAGACAGATTGCAGAGCCATCAAAGTTTGTTCAAAGTTTGGCTTCATATATGTTACCATGCCTGTAACCTTTCAGAACCACTTTGCCTGTAGAATTACTTACAACTTCACAGTGTTCTTCAAAGAAATCCACATAATAACATCTGTCACATATTTGACTCACACTTAGCAGATTGTGTTTAAGTCCTGAGACAAGAGCTACTGATTCAGTGATGACATTCCCAAGATTGATATTGCAATATCCCAAGGTTTTTCCCATGTTGCCATCTCCATAAGAAACTCCTGGGCCAACTTTCTCCACAAAGTCTGATAGCAGGGTTTTATTTCCAGTCATATGTCCTGAACATCCACTGTCCAGAACTAGGATGTTTTTCCTGTTGCCCTGCAATCACAAAGACCACTATTGGTTAGTTTTAAGGACCCGTACTTGCTTGGATCCTTTGGCCTTTTTAAGTTTGTTAGCATCTGCAGCGGATTTAATTTCAGAGTTTATGCTAACATGCTGATTATCAGACTTTGCATCAGAATTTACACTAGAAGGAATTACACTAACTTTCTTCAAAGAAGGTTTTATTTGATAATAGTCATAGTACAAACTATGATATTCCTTACAAGTATAAATGGAATGACATAAATTACCACAATGAAAACAAGGATTTTATGGTTTAAACCTAACAGACTGACTCTTAACTCCTGATTTAGGAGGTAAAGAGTTTATATCTTTATTTTTCCTGCAAAAAGAAGCAAGATGGTTAGAGTTTCCACAGTTGTAACATTTCTTTCTAGGAGCATTAGGAACAGGCATATAATTATTGCTTTTATTCACACATTCCTTTCCATTCCTATTTTTCCTAGCTTCCTTTACCTTGTTCACATTTCTAATCTCTTTCAGCTTATGCTTAAGCTGCTTCCTAGTCATTAAGCCTATGTTTACTTCAGCTGGTTTATTCTGCTTTAATTTGTCAGAAGTTGACTTTTCTTTTACTTCTGTCTTAGAATCTTTCATCTTTTCAGGATCAGACATTACAGTTTTTGCTAAAAATTTAACAGGATTTACCTTTGGCTTAGCAGTCTGTTTAACAACAATTGGCTCAATTTGCACAGTGCTTTCTCACTTTTATCATCTCCATAACCTAAGCCCTCTTTCAAGTTTCCACTACTTAGTAAATTCTGAGTTGTTCTGCCAGAGTTAGTCCAAGTTCTGATGATCTCTCTTTCCTTTTCTAAATCAGTTTTTAGAGATTCATTTAATTTTAGCACTTCATCTCTAACATACAAGCCTCATCTCTTTTTTTCTTAGTTTGATGAAGAGAAACTAACTCATTTTCTAAATAATCATTTCTATTTTTAAGAGCAAGACTTTCAGTTGTTAATCTTTCACATGTTAAAGTTTGATCTCTAAAACTAATGAACATATTTTTAAGGTATAATCTCAACTCAGTAATATCATCAGTATGAAAAGCAAAGGTTGTTTGAGGTACCTTCAATTCAGCAGTGTCAGTACTACTATCAGCATTTGCCATCAAGGCATAGTTCACCTCATCTTCAGAATCTGAAGTATCTGTCCAACTTTTCTTCTTTGTGACAAGTGCCTTACCCTTATCACTTTTTTCCTTTCTTGGAATCAGGAGATATGTGGCCTCTTTCACCACAATTGTAGCATTTGACATTTGAGTTCTCTCCTCTGTCAGACTTTCCTCCTTTGTCTTCAGACTTTCTGAACCCTTTCTTATCAGGACTTCCACCTTTTCTGGAAAATTTCTTGCCCTTACTGAATTTCTTGTAGGCTGTCTTTGTGATACCCTTCACCATAAGAGCACACAGTTGCATCATCTCTGCATCAACATCAACTTCAGATTAACTTTCAGTTTTTGAATCATCATCATCAGAATTTGATGACTCTGAATCAGACTTTATGATGAGAGTCTTTCCTTTGCCCTTCTTTGAGACAATAACTTTAGGAGACTCCTCCTCAGCTTTAAGAGCAACTGTCCTTGACTTTCTTCCATGCCTCTTGCTCCTTTGATCCATCTCAAGTTCATAAGTCTTTAGCATACCATAAATTTCATCAAGAGTAGTTTCAGTAAGGTCAGAGTTGTCTCTTATGGTAGTAGACTTCAAATCTCAATTTTCAGGAAGAGCTAAAAAGAACTTTAGATTTGAATCTTCAAGATCATATTCCTTGTCCACCAGTGACAGATCATTCAAGTGTTTGACAAACCTGTCATATAAATCAGTTAATGACTCATCAGCTTTTGAGTCAAAGTGCTCATACTCTTGAGTGAGTATAGTCCTCTTGTTCTTTTTGATTGCATCAGTTCCTTGGCATCTTGTCTCCAAAGCATCCCATATCTCCTTTGCAGTCTTGCATCCAATTACCCTACTTGACATGACATTATCAATTGCACTATGCAGCAAATGCCTTACCCTTGCATCCTTGGCAATAATTGAGATATCTTTAGGTGTGTATTCACTTCTCTCCTTTGGTATGGTCTTTTCTGGTTGATCAGCAACTGCAACAGAGAGCTTGGTAGGCTTATATGGTCCTTTTATTAATTCTGTCAAGGTATTCTGGATCTGTAGCTTCCAGAAACATAGCCATCTTCATTTTCCATATGGGATACTCAGAAGGTCTCAGTATGGGAACCCTAATAGTTTCATATCGACTGTGGGTTTGAGTGTTTTGAGTTTCTTGAGTTTTGGCAGGCTTAGTTGGGGTTTGTGTTTCTTCAGATATGATTGTTTGGATCTTTACTGTATGTGTGTTAACAGAAAAGCTCTGATACCACTTGTTAGGTCACACAACACTATAGAAGGGGGTTGAATTTAGTGTTTATATAATCAAATCGATTTCAACACAAGTATGTAACAAAGATCAAGTATATTCAAATAAACTCTGTTACAATAGAACTGTTGTTCTCTCTCAGTGATGAACAATATCACTAAGAGCTGCTAGGTTACAATGTATAATCTTCTCGATACTGATAACACATATAGTGTAAACCCTAAGCTGTGTTTATATAGTACACAGTTACAAGATATATTCTGATTGATATGGAATATAATTCTGTCTCCTAAAATATATCAATCAGATATCTTCTACAAGTCTTCTAGTCCTCTAACTCTTCATGCATATCTTCTTTTGCTTTAGTCCGGATCTTCTCCTGTAAATCAGCCACATTCCCTATCTGAAGTCTTCCCGCACTTAAGTCCTGATATATATGTTGGGAATATGTTGTGAACTTGATGATTTCATTAACAAAACACCTTAGTAGATTCAACTTAGTGAATTATGTAGCACTCGACGGATAAGCAAACATAGTCCCGACGGATGACTCAATACAGTCCTGACGGATGATGATTTGACATCCATCGAGTGAGTAGCTTATGTAACAATAAGTCATGTAGCACATTTCTGCAAACAACTTTGTATAGATTCTGTAGTAGCTTATAAGTCATGTTAACTTTAATTAGATATGCAGAATAGGTTGATTAATTGTAAATAGATGATATCTTGTAATTCTGCATAAATGAAATGAAGTCAAGTGCCAAATAGCTATCCGACGGATGATCAACAAAGCTACCCAACGGATGATCAACAAGGAAACCCGACGGATGATCATGTACCCGATGAATTATCAATTCAAACATCTGTTGACAGTGACAACACAGTCACATGCGTCGAGTGTTTATAAAAGGAATGTGGCAGCCTACTCAACTGGGTTTTTGAGAACAAATAAGCATTTCCATTTCCATGCTATTATGAAGATATTCAAAGATGCTGGAATAGAGTAATGAAACAACATAGTATTAGACTTGATAGGTTTTGTTTTATTATCTTGTCTTATTATTGTGTAATCTTGGTGATATATAAACCAAGAGTAGCAAGTAGAACAACAACAAGACTAAGAAAATTTATTTCTCAGAGAAACAATTGTAAGATGTATCCTTAGCATTTCTCTGTAAATTTAGTTGTTCATATTTGTAAGTAGCTGTGAGCTATTCAAGCTACACAGGGTTCTCTTGATATATATATATATATATATATATTTATATACATATATATATATATATCTTGTGGATGTATTCAAATCCACCAGAAAGTTTTAAAGACTTGTGTTTTTATTACTTTGTGTTTTGATTCATTTTAACTTGTCATTCCGCACTTTGCAAATCAAAACACTTAAATATATATTGTGAGTTAGAACATTTTATAATTCAGAAAAAGTTTCAAGATTTCCATTCAACCCCCCTTCTATAATTCTTGTTGCATTGTTAGGGACTAACAATTGGTATCAGAGCAAGCTCTTGAAGAACAAAGAGTTTAAAGATCACAACAAACAGCAAGATGAACAAGAAGGATGTTGGAGTCAAGATTCCTTTTCTGGACAAAGATAATTACCATCACTGGAAGGTAAAGATGCATCTTCATTTATTTTCTCAAGATGAGGCCTATACAGATTGCATAGAAAGAGGCCCTCATGTACCTATGAGAGCTGTAACTGGAAATGAGCCATCAGTTCCCAAGCCAAGACATGAATGGTCAGATCCTGATATTGAACAAGTCAGGAAAGACAAGAAGGCCATGAATATTATGTTCAATAGAGTTGATGGTGACATGTTTGACAACATCATCAATTGCAAAACTGCCAAGGAAGTTTGGGATATAATTTAGATTATCTGTGATGGCACTGAACAAGTTAGGGAAAATAAGATGCAACTGCTAATTCAGCAATGTGAGCACTTTCATTATGGAGATTGTGAGTCTCTCACTGACATTTTTAGTAGAAATCAAAAACTACTAAATGCTCTGAAGTTGCATGGAAGAGTCTATCAGACAAAAGACTCCAATCTTAAGTTCCTTAGATCTCTTTCAAAGGAATGGAAACCAATGACAGTTTTATTAAGAAACTCTCAAGATTACAAGGAGTTTACTTTGGAGAGACTGTATGGCATCCTGAATACTTATGAGCTTGAAATAGAGTAAGATAAGAGGATGGAGAAAGAAAAGAAGAAAGGAGGGTCCATTGTACTGGTTGCTGAGTTAGAGAAAGAGAAGGAGATGAAGATAGAAGCTGTTGAGTCTACTTCAAAGGTCTGTGAAAACAAGGGCAAGGGGCTGGTAGCAGAAAATGAAGATTCTTTGAGCCAAGATGATATGGATGACATTGATGAACATCTAACATTTCTTTCCAGAAGATTTGCCAAGCTCAAGTTCAAGAAGAACTTGGAGCAGCTAAGCCAAATAGAAACATGGTGGATAAATCAAAATTCAAATGTTTCAAATGTGGCTTGGCAGGGCACTTTGCCAGTGAGTGTAGAAAGTCAGATTCCAGCAAGAAGAAGTTTGAGCCTGTGGATTATAAACAGAAATATTTTGAGTTGATTAAACAAAAGGAAAGGGCTTTTATTACACAAGAAAATGACTGGGCAACAGATGGTCTGGATGAAGAAGAAGGTGTTAGCTATGTCAATCTAGCCCTAATGGCCAAGCCTGATGAAACAGAGACAAGTTCTTCATGTAATCAGGTAATCACCACTAACCTTGCACATTTATCTAAAGCTGAGTGTAATGATGCAATAAATGATATGTCTACAGAATTATATCATTTACGTGTTACACTTAAGTCCCTCACTAAGGAAAATGCTAAAATCAAAGAAAATAATTTGTTTTTAAGTGAGAGGAATAATGTGCTAGAGTCTCAGTTTATTGAATTTGAAAAATTGAGAATTGAGTGTAAGATTGCTAAGGATGAATTAACTGAGTCCTTGAAGAAAGAAGAGATTTTGAAGAAGCAGCTTGAACGAGAACAGGAGGTGATTAAGGCATGGAAAACATCTAGAGATGTTCATGCTCAAATCACCAAAGTTCAAGGTATTGAGTCCTTTTGTGATGCATCCTGGAAGAAGAATAAGGAGAAGCTGGAATCCAATTTTGTTGAAGGATTGCTAACAGATGTAGACTCGGCGGATGATGAGAGTCATCCGTCGGATAACCAAAATGATTATCCGTCGAGTGACATAAATCCTCATCCGTCGGCTGTGAGTAAACCTGTGAGTAAAGCCAAACTTGCCAAATCAAATGAAAAATATGGATCAGTTTCCAAAAACTTCATTTCAGGAGAATCTAGTCAAGTGAGGAAGGAGAAGAAAGTGAATGTTGGTCATCTGTCTATCAAGCAATTGAATGACAGACTAGAAAAGATTGAGGTTAAAACGGAGGCTAAAAGGAAAAATAATAGAAATGGTAAAGTAGGGATTAACAAACATAACAACTACACACCTGATAAGTATGCTCCAAGAAAAATATGTGTTAAGTGTGGTAGTGTAAATCATCTGCCTGTTAATTGCAAAACTGCCATGCCTACTTCCATATTTGTGCCACCTCTTTTTCCCAACATGAATGCCATGCCTTCTATGCCTATGAATGCTATGTCTCCACAGAATATGAGTGCACAATTTGCTAATATGCCATTTACACCTAATCCTTATTATGCTGCATTTAGTATGCCTCAAATGCCATTTAGCATGCCCTACTGGAATAACATGTTTGCTAATAGCATGCCATTTCCTGTTAATCAAAATGTGCATGATAATTTTGTTTTAATGAATGGTTTCAAAGTTCCAACTCAGATGACTGAGGATGAATCTGATATCCCCAAGTCAAATGAGATCAAACCTAAGAAATAGAAGAAGAAAGCTAACAAGGCAGGACCCAAAGAAACTTGGGTACCAAAATCAACTTGATTTGATTTTAATGTATGCAGGGAAACAGAAAGAATCTATGGTACTTGGATAGTGGTTGTTCAAGACACATGACTGGAGATTCTACCCTGCTCACAGAGTTCAAGGAGAGAGCTGGCCCAAGTATTACTTTTGGAGATGACAGCAAGGGTTATACTGTGGGATATGACTTGATTTCAAAAGACAATGTCATCATTGAGGAGGTTGCCTTAGTGGATGGTCTCAAGCACAATTTGTTGAGTATCAACCAGCTTTGTGATAAAGGCAATTCAGTAACCTTCAACTCAGAAGCCTGTGTTGTGACAAACAAGAGGAGCAACAAAGTGGTTCTCATTGGAGTGAGAAAAGGAAATTTGTACCTAGCTGACTTCAACTCATCAAATACAGGTTGTAGAATTGATAGAAAAAGTACAACATGAACATGTCAATTTCTGGGAAACAAGTTTGTGTCCTGGTTCAGTAAAAAGTAAAATTCAGTTTCTACTTCTACAGCTGAAGCTGAATATATTACTGCTAACAGTTGTTGTGCACATATTTTGTGGATGAAAAACCAATTGCTAGACTA
The DNA here is from genome assembly GCF_009905375.1 of Apium graveolens. Lineage (NCBI taxonomy): Eukaryota > Viridiplantae > Streptophyta > Magnoliopsida > Apiales > Apiaceae > Apium > Apium graveolens. Next base: position 20,589,689 of record NC_133648.1, on the reverse strand, counting down.
TGGTCTACAAGTGGAAAGAATTCCTATTTTCTGTGATAACACAAGTGCAATTGCCATCACTGAAAATCCAATACAGCATTCAAGAACAAAGCACATAGACATCAAGTACCACTTCATAAGGGAACATGTAATGAATGGTACTGTGGAACTACATTTTGTTCCAAGTGAAAAACATCTTGCAGATATATTTACCAAGCCACTGGATGAATCCACTTTTTCAAGGTTGGTAAGTGAGTTAGGTATGCTTAATTACTCTTGAATTTTTCAGATATTTTGCAAGTTGTAAAGCAGCCAGAAATTTAATTGATTTTTCAATGTTGGATGAAATTTTGGCTAAGTCAAAATTTACATCCCGACGGATGATCATTATCCATCGAGTTTGATCATCCGTCGGAATACTATTTGTTAATAAAATCAATTATTTTTCTGGAATATTTTATGTCTCGACGGATAACTGATTTATCCTCATCCGTCGAATTGTCTTATTCTTAGCCGTTGATTCTCTGAACATTATCTATCGAGTATACTTACAGTTTGTAAGCATAACACGACGGATAATTGATGGAATTTTTACAGTTTATTATTTATTTTTTACTTTATTACTTTTGCCAGTTATTTTTGAGATAGTATAAAAGCATAATTTATTTTTATTACTTTTCTTTTATCATTCTCAAATTATCTGCTCTAACTTCTCTCTTTCTTAAAAGCAATTATCATCTCTCTCTCTACAATTTTCACTCTCTAACAATGGCACCAGTCGTCAAGATCATGTCTCAAACTGGATTTATCTATGAGAAGAATAACTTCATGGCTCTAGTGAACAAGAGGATTCAGCAGTTTGGCGACTACAACAAAATGATGATTTTGTGAAGAACTGCAAACTCAACTATGCCATGCTGGAATCACCCACCATTTACTGTGAGGTTGTTGAAGAAATATGGACGACTGCAACATACAACTCAACTGATAAGACTATCACTTTCACTATTAAAGGTAAGGAATTCTGTGTTAATAGTGATATTGTTAGAGCATGCTTCAAGTTTCCTGATAATACTGTCACTACTCCATACACAGACACTGATATTGTTAATATGCTTAATTCCATGGGCTATGCACTCTCTACTTCTAAATTAAGTAAAATTAGGAGGTTGGGTCTTAGAAAGAAATAGAGTTATCTGTGTGATGTAGTCACTAAAGTATTTTCTGGTAAAATTAGAAATTTTGATTCAGTTAATATCTCTATGCTTAACATGCTTTACATGCTAGTAACTGATAAATTTTTCAACTTTAGTTATCTAGTCATATTTGAGTTGGGATTTAAGTTAGGGGAGTTAAGTAAGAGGGGCAAGAATGTGTATTATGCAAGATTTTTAATGATGCTTGCTAACCACCTCTCTAAGGATATTGTACTTGAGAACCCAACCAACAAGTTAGATTGTTGGGTACAAGAAAGGAGAATCATTGCAGATTTAAACAAAGCAAACCATCACAAAGAGGTGCCACTCTTCTACTTCCCAGTTATGGAGGCACCTCAGGTAAGTGAGGTAATTTCCACTATCTCTACTCTTCCAACCTCACAAACTTCTTTACATTCTAGTGTAGCTATGACAACTGTGTCATTGACCCAACAGTTGCCTACCCAAGCTACCAAATCCAAAATTTCAAAAACAAAGACAAAGAAAGCCCCCTTTGGTGTCTCTTAAAAGATGCCAGTTGTAAAATCCACCAAACCTAAAGAGGGGAGTGTGAAGGTGGGTAAGAAAGGTGAGGGACAGGGTGAACATCAAAGAAACCCTAAGAATAAGGTTGGAGAGGTGAGAGTTTCTCAGCCTAGCCATACTGCAGTTTCTCAACAAACTGCTGTGCTTAATAAGGACATTAGCTCATTACTGGTTTCATCCTCCCAAAAGGATGTTGCCATTGAAACAAGCTCTCAGCCAAGAGCACAGGCCAAAAGGGTAAGGGACACAAGCTCACCCCAAACTTACACTAGAAAGAAGAAATCAAAGACCCTCGGGGATGCACAGGGTTCACACACTGTGCAAACTGGTGCTAAAGACACAGTCACTGCACCTTCTCAAAGTCAGGTTGATGTGGCTCCAATAAATGTGGAGTCACAACCAAAATCTCTAATAATAGAAGCCCCTGAAACACCAAATTCTCCCACACACTCTTTGGATGTTGACATGATATACACATCACTTCCAAATTCTACATCTTTAACTCTCATGGAGAAGTAAAAATCCAAGCAAATTAGCATCATCTTCTAGATGATTTGTGGCTCACTTGCCATTTCTTTCTGAGACGGTTGAGACATCTGTGCCAAAATTTTCATCAATCTGCACAGAGTCCACAATAGTCTCCACTCCAAACTCATTTATTTCTACTCTCTCAATGGATATTGTTCATCCGTTGAGTAGTGATTGTATCCCGACGGATGTGCCTAACAGCAATCATCCGTCGGTTAGCAAAATTACTACCCCGATGGATATTCCTTATCTGTTGCCTGATTCTACAAACCTTGAAATCTCTTCAATTCTTACAAGTGCAGAAGACTTGGTAGTAGTGCAATAACTCTTAGGACTGAGGGAAGGGAGTGAAATGAGTGAGAGTCTGGGTTGCTCCCAGGAAAAAGGAGAGGAAAAGAGTGAACCTATGCAGTCCATTTCTTCAGGACTGGCAAAAGTGAGTGTGAGGAGTCCCACCTTAGATGGTGAAGGTGAGGGTGTGAGGGTGGGGAGCCAAGGTGAGACCTTGATGCAACAAAAGAGAGATCATGAGAGAAATGCAGGTACAGGAGTGATAAGGATAGAAACCATTGTAAGTGAGTCAATGAATGTCAATGATGCAGAAAGGGAAAGGCTATTTCAGCAAGAATATCAAGCTGTTATAGATTCTATTTTCCTGGATGCTGAGACATTTACTCACCCTGTGACAGCTTACCATACTCTAGATGTACAGGGCAATGAGGAGGCTGAAAGATTGCTGAACTTGGTGCATACTACACAACTTTACAAAGAGCAAATGATGCAATCACTGCTATGCCTTCCAACATTGGCAGTGATTTTGAACTGGATAAAACTTCTTTTGGGGATGCTGGTGGGGATGATGAGGAAGATAGCATGAGCATAGGGGGAGATGCAGATGTTCCTGCCTGGATGCTAATAAAAGAATGCTCCTACTCACATCTCCAATCAACATTATTCAAGCTAATTCATGACACCCAAGAAGCCATTCAGGCATCTTCTAATGCCAGCACAAAGAAGCTACTCACAGCACATCTTGAAGCACTCCAGCTGCATAAAATTCAAGCCCTCTAACACAGTCAGAGTGTGGATGCAATCAAGCAAGAAATTTCTGAAGTAAAGCAGGATGTCATAGAAAGGTTGGATGCTAGACTTCCTGCTACCACCATGATTGAAATAGTTTAAAAAATAAGGAAGTAGGCTGATCTCAATAGACAAGTTGAGGCCATGGACTCAAGATTATCTGCTGTAGAGAAGTCAATGGCCAAGATACTTAACAATCAAGAAACTCAGACTACACTACTCCAACAGTTGGTGGCTGCTCAACCCCCTCCCACACTACTTGATGATAACAAAAAGGGGGAGAAAGGCTCAAGTGAGGGGGAGAAACAGCTCAACATTCAAGTTAGCAAAGTAATTGTGCCTACAATTGATTTCACTAAGCCACCAACTAAAGACAACATTGATCTGATCAATGAAGCAGCAGCCACACTGAGAGCAGCTGAGAAAAAGCAGTTGAGCCCAATCAACTGGGAGAAAATTGATGAGGATATTTCAAAAGAGGTTTGGGCTAGCAAAGAAGCCAGAAAAATCAGCCATTCATCACTCTCAAGTCAGGCAAATCTCTGTGAATGAAATGAGCATGAATAATCTGGAAAGAGGCCAGCCATCCAGCATCAAAACTCCAAAGGCTGAACTAATTTTGAAGCCAAAGGTGAACTATCCAAAATCCTCACTAAAGAACCCTTTGGACAGTGTATGAGACACCAAATCCTGATGAGAAGAAACTGCTGTCAAGATCTATTACATTCTACAAAGATCCAACTGATTCAACATTGAAAAGAAGAATTGCCAAGGTTTTCAGGAATGATAAGGAAATTTGTGTGGTGGCTGGACACCCTCAATTTGCTGAAGCAAAGAGAGAAGAAAAAACAAGATTGAAGCAAGAAAAGAAGCAAGCTGCTCTAGATGCTAAAAAGGTCAAACAAAAGAAGGAGCAAGCTGTTATCTTGGCCAAGCTGCAAGCTGTGAAACCTACACAACAAATTCCTGAACAATTATCTGAAACCACTGAATCTAAGGAGCTAAAAATGCAAGAAGAATCACAGCAGAGAAAAAGGTTTAGATACAAACTTCATGCAAAGAGGAAAGTGAACTTTGATGAAAAGGATTTGGAAGATCAGTTTCCCAAAAAGTCTACATCTGCAACAACTCAAACATCCATGCCCTCTGTGGCACATGAAGAATTCAAGATAGATCCATCCAAGAATTTTCATGGTGAACCTATCATTCCAAAGGATGAGCCAATAGACTGAGATAGTCTACCAATACCTGAACTCAATCTACCTCACTTTATGAAGTCAAAGAAGATAAAGACCAGAGCAGTCAAGAAAGTGAAACCCTCAACTCTCAAATCCAAGTCCCTAACCAAAGCTCAAACCAAAGTCAACAAGGGAGACATCATGTACATCTGTGACATAAAGGAATTCTCAGATCTAAACCTCTATCTAGATGAACTGGAAGAAGTTAGAGGGATTGATGCTTACAGGAATCTACCTGAAAGGTTAGTATTCAAGTACAAGGGAGGAAAAGAGATACAATGGCCACTTCACAAGATCCTTCAAGAAAGCCAACTTTGGATTCAATGTGACAGCTAGAAGACTGGTTCTAAAGAAGATTGAAAATTGAGGAGTATTAGAGCCAAAGATGCACTCCCAAAGACTCTAACTATTCCTTATACTGGAAGTAGAGTGCATCTAAGGCCCTACTGGCTAATGGAATTCATGGATGATAAGGGAGTTAGAATATTCCTCATATTAGAAGACCAGTTGAGCATCTCTAGCAATGAGACTCTTTTGGAAATGTAAGGAATGCTAAATCTCTCAAAATCTGATGAACTGGAATTCCACAGATAGCTCCAAAATCAGATAGAAGAAAATAACAGAAAGCTTGGAAAGAGATCCAGGTCATCAAGGAAATAGATCAATCTGCTCAGGCTAGAGGAGCACCTTGAAAATGTCTGTGAGCAAATCTTTGTACATTTTGTTATTTGCAGCACTTTACAGTTTTATCTACTTTCATTTAAATTTGTATTTTTAGAGTGTTTTGTTATCATCAAGTTTCTCTTAATTTATGGCTACAATTCTAGTAGACATAAATTGGGGGAGATTGTTGGGAATATGTTGTGAACTTGATGATTTCATTAACAAAACACCTTAGTAGATTCAACTTAGTGAATTATGTAGCACTCGATGGATAAGCAAACATAGTCCCGACGGATGACTCAATACAGTCCCGACGGATGATGATTTGACATCCATCGAGTGAGTAGCTTATATAACAATAAGTCATGTAGCACATTTCTGCAAATAACTTTGTATAGATTCTGTAGTAGCTTATAAGTCATGTTGACTTTAATTAGATATGCGGAATAGGTTGATTAATTGTAAATAGATGATGTCTTGTAATTCTGCATCAATGAAATGTCAAGTGCCAAATAGCTACCCGACGGATGATCAACAAAGCTACCCGACGGATGATCAACAAGGCAACCCGACGGATGATCCTGTACCCGACGGATGATCAATTCAAACATCTGTTGACAGTGACAACACAGTCTCATGCGTCGAGTGTTTGTAAAAGGAATGTGGCAGCCTACTCAACTGGGTTTTTGAGAACAAATAAGCATTGCCATTTCCATGTTATTATAAAGATATTCAAATATGTTGGAATAGAGTAATGAAGCAGCATAGTATTAGACTTGATAGGTTTTGTTTTATTATCTTGTCTTATTAATGTGTAATCTTGGTGATATATAAACCAAGAGTAGCAAGTAGAACAACAACAAGACTAAGAAAATTTATTTCTCAGATAAACAATTGTAAGCTGTATCCTTAACATTTCTCTGTAAGTTTAGTTGTTCATATTTGTAAGCAGATGTGAGCTATTAAAGCTACACAGGGATCTCTTGATATATATATATATATATATATATATCTGGTGGATGCATTCAAATCCACTAGAAAGTTTTAAAGACTTGTGTTTTTATTACTTTGTGTTTTGATTCATTTTAACTTGTCATTCCGTACTTTGCAAATCAAAACACTTACATATATATTTTGAGTTAGAACATTTTATAATTCAGAAAAAGTTTCAAGAATTCCATTCAACCCCCCTTCTGTAATTCTTATTGCATTGTTAGGGACTAACAATATATCTTCTGACGCCTTAAGTTCTGATATTAAGTTCTGACTTTAGTATGTTCTGATTTCAGTAAGTCCTGATATGTCATGTTGTTAAGTTCTGAAAACTAAACACAAATCAGATTAGATATGACATCTCACATATATCTAACATTATATCTTTATGAAATATATCTCTAAGTCAATATGATCAAAAAAATATCAAAACATGATATTTTTAGGTCTGTATTGCAACAACAATAAGGCAATAAGCTCGAAAAAGAAATATATCATAAATATTCTTTAGAAGACTCGTGCTATTACAAAAATATTTTACTCTTCGCTCTAAAATATATTCTTACATCTATCAAAATAGTTTTTATTCAAAGTAATACTTGACGTAATTTTCTCTCGTTTCATAAAATCAGTATTTCTCGGAGAAAATTATTCAAAAAATACTCCAAAATATTTTAGACCATCCAAATATATTTTATATATCAGAAAATATATTTTAAATATTTATTCAAGTCAAAACTTTGGATAAAAAATCCATCTCTTTCATTTCAAGACCGATGGTATTTTTACTCGGAAGAAAAGCTGATAAAACTGTTTTAAATCTAGATAAAATAATTTCACATACTAGAATGACTTAAAATTTGGTATGGATCATTTAAATGCTATTTATATGCATGGTAAAATTTTTGTAACATTTTGATAGTTTTTTTCCGGCACAAAAATCGAGGTATTTTGTCCCACAGTTGACTACGTTTGACCTAGTTACCATTGATCAAGGTTGATCAAAATTTGCAGGACATCATTTTATAATGTTTATATATTTATAATATATTATTTTTATGATATTTATTTAGGAGTTTTTAAGGTGGTCATATTTAATGGTGCTTAATGCTTAATTAAGTAATTAAACAATAATTAAAAGAAAAGAAAAATATATTATTATTAAAATAAATCAGCTGAGTTTTGAGCTCCATAAACTTGTTTTTCTCATATGGCAAATAGAAAAGAAACACAACTAACACACTTTGCTTTCCATGTCATCAATTCATGCCACTTCCATTATCCACCATTCATTCTCCTTAAATCTTCACAATTCAAACTAAATAACTTCTCCTATAAATAAACCCCCACCCCCAACCCATTTTCACTAAGCTAAGAGTCACAAAGTTGCTGGGATTTTCAAGAAGTATACTCTTTTCATCTCTCTCAAATTTTTAAACACGTGCTTCTTCTCAAAAACCTTCTCTATTTTAGATATATTATCATATAGACAAAGTTTTTGATATGCAAGTTTAGCTTCACCCAACCAAGCTTGTTCCCGCCAAGTGAGCTCATCCACTACCACTCTGCGGCTTCCCAAAGGGCTACCCAAAGTTCAATCCAAGTGTCAAAATTCGGCCGAACCTCCGGTGATTTTTTCCGTTGAACTTTTCCGACCGTTTTCCAAAAGTATGAGGTGAAGTGACGTGAGGTGATTCTCATTCTAATACCCAAGTCCTAAACTTACTAACGGGGAGTTAGTAGTCTTTGTACCGTGAATAAGACAAAATATCCAATACCGGATCACTAAGATCCAAGACCGACAAAAGCTAAAGAAACCAAGTCTACATAAGGGATCTACATCAATTTTGAAGAAATAGCGGGGAGTTATTGTCTAAGATAAGTTGTGTAGGTATTACATTTATTTTGAGGTGATAGCCCGGGTGTTACACACCAAGACAAATATTTGTAAGGGTGTAAAATCTTCTCGGCCTACTAAATGAGCGAGTTTATTATAAGGGAAAATCCCGAGTCCGGGAAAGGAGCTCGGGGACTGGACGTAGGGGTGAGCAAATCTATTAGAGATTGCGCCACCTCGAACCACGATAAAATCATCGTGTGGTATTTTCTTACCTTGCACTTTATTTTCCGCACATATAAACTGCATAACTACTCGGAAAAGTTTTAAAAAGGGTTAACTTATTTTAAAATGACATAATAATTTTTAAATTGGTAATTAAGCTATTAAACCCCCCCCCCTTCGAGCTTAATATAGCCCTTTTACGTGATCTTACATGCTAAAACATCATTGAACGCATCATCAACTTGCAAGTATGTCACTAAACTCAAAAAACTTGCTAACAAATCATTGAACTACATGTAACTTGAAATTTAGTCATTGAACATTAAAAAATGTGCACAAACGTTAAATCATGAATTTAACGAAATTCGTTATTTTTTCATTTTTATTATTTTTTTCCAAATAAATCAGTTAGTTGTCTTCGTTTCTTTTTCTAAATAAATCTGTTAATTTTTACAATTTTTTTTCCAAATGTTAGTTTATTTTCTTAATATATTCATTAGTATTTTTTTGCTAAATACATCAATTGGGTTTTTAATGCTAAATAAACATGTTGGTTTTTTTTGCTTAAATTAGTTAGTTTTTTGTTAAATAAATCAATTAGTTTGCTTTTTTACGTGCTTATTTAAAAAATACTTATAAATTTATAAAGTTTTTGATCTTATCCTTTTCTGAAATTTATAAAATTTTAAATTATAGAATTTAAGAAATTTGAATAAATTTCTATTCATTTTGTTAGTGTATGTTAACGGCGGTTACCTAAATGCAAGTTTTTATCGGTTTAATGAGTTGATTGCACACTTTTCGAGTTCAGTTACCTAACTGCAAGTTTTTATCAGTTAATGAGTTGACTGCAAGCTTTTTGAGTTCAGTTACCCGACTGAAAGTTAGCTAGTAGTTCAATTATATTTTAGCTTATTAACCCTATAACGATATGTGGTATAATTTTTGTAAATCTTATGAAATCTTAATGACATTTAAATAGAATTATATATATTTATTTACTAAATTAAATTGCTTTTAATTAATGCTCCGGTTACTCACCGATTTTTCGATTAATCACTGAAAGGTATCTCAATCGAACAATTTTCATTTCTGTATTTTATAGCACAAATTATAAATAAATAGAGATAAGTAAACCCTTAGGGCTTTATTTCAAGAAAAGTTGCAACAACCCGACTTTTCGAACTATTAAATCTAAATCAAAATTAAAATAAAAAACAATTTAGTGATCCAAAATTCTATTACAATGGTTGCCTATAACAAAAGCGCAGATAACGAAAGTTCAAAGTTCAATCTACTCGAATCCTAAGTTCCCTAACTCCAATCATATCCAACTCGAATCTTAGGAGAAACCTGAAAATTGTAAAAGTGAGCTACATAGTCCAGCAAGAAAACAATCGATCCAACTAGCAGGCCAAGTAACACATAAACATATAACCAAATATGATAATCTATACAATATAATATACGAAACAAACACTTTCAATAAGTATTCTTATCATTATTCGATGCATACAATACAGATAACCACATAATAACAATAATTCGAAACCTATAATTCATGCCACGACCACTAAAACCCGATGATAACTGTCCTAAATTTTCAGAAAACTGACACTACAATCCGGTGACTACGCTCCTAAGTTATTATTCGATATTTTCACAAACCATGACATAAATCAAAGACTAAAGTTATCATTGACACACCACACATATATATCGATACATATTTTATAAAATATAATACTTTCAAATATATTATCACTTATCCCAAATTTTGATAATAAAATATACACGCATGACATATAGTTTTGAAAACACTAGCAATATCGATCAAAAACTTACCTCAAAATCAGACTAGATCTGAATTTAGCCTTTTTGACCCTCAAAAAGACGTTTTCATGAAAAACACGAATCACTATGTTGTAAAAAATGAAAAGATATTTCCGAGAAGTTCAGAACCAATGAATTCAGACTTATGATGAATTTTCCGCGAATTTTACATGACTGCTGATTTTTATGAATAAAAGCTCTAAGAATTTTAATAATTAAAACGAGGAAAAAGAATATGACGTTTTTATAACGTTACAAAACCCTATTTATTAATATACAAGTTATCAGTATTCAATTATGATCCAAATTTTAGACCCATTGGTCTAAATCAATGCTAAATCCTAATCTTTATTTAATTTTAATCCTTTTATTCTATTATTCTATTATTAATATTACTCTAAAATTTTTGGGATATTACATACTATCCTCATTAAAAAGAATTTGGTCCCCAAATTCACAACAATTCTAAAGTTCGCGACAAATCTACCCCACATCTCCTATAGATCAGACTTAAACTATGGTCGACGGGATCAGATCCTAGTAAATGTACTAGTCGCATACCTAATACACTCCGATGGACAGTCTGCTCTTGATACCAACTGTTACAGCTCGATTTTTTGGACTATTAAATCTAAATCAAAACTAAAATAAAATACAATTTAGTGATTCAAAAATCTATTACAATGGTTGACTATTACAAAAGCGCAGCTAACGGAAGTCCAAAGGTCAATCTACTCGAATCCTAAGTCCTTGAACTCCTATCCTATCCAACTCGAATCTTAGATGAAATCTGAAAATTGTAAAAGTGGCCTATAGAGCCCGAAAATAAAACAATCGATTCAACTAGCAGGCCAAGTAACACATACACATATAACAAAATATGATAATCTGTATGATACAATATACGAAACAAACACTTTCGATACATATTCTTATTCATATTCGATGCATACAATACATATAATCACGTAACAACAATAATTCAAACTCATAATTCATGCCATGACCACTACAACCTAGTGATAACGGTCCTAAATTTTCAGAAAACTGTCACTTCAATTCAGTGATTACGGTCTTAAGTTCTTATTCAATATTTTCACAAACCATGACATAAATCAAAGATCTGAAACTATCGTTGGCACACCACACATATATATATCAATACATATTCTATAACACATAATACTTTCAAATATATCATCACTTATCCTAAGTTTTTAAAATCAAATATACACGCATGACATACAGTTTGAAAATACTGGCAAAATCTTCGAAAATTACCTCAAAATCTGACCATATATAAATTTAGCCTTATTTACCCTCAAAAAGAAGTTTTTTTGAAAAACATGAATCACATAAGTTGTAGAAAACAAAAAGATCTTTTATGAAAAGTCCAGAACTAACGAATTCCGACTTACGATGATTTTTTTACGAATTTTACAAGAATGCTGATTTTTATGAAAAAAAGCCCTACGAATTTTAATAATTAAAACGGGTAAGACGAATATGATGTATTTATAACATTACAAAACCCTATTCCTTAAGTTATCTATATTCAATTCTGATCCAAATTTTAATGTCTAAACTAATTCTAAATCTTAATATTTATCTAATTTTAATACTTAAGTTCTATTATTTTATTATTAATATTATTCTAAAAATTAAGAGATATTAAAAAAGTTTTCCACTTTTCCATTTTCATTTTTTCTTAAAGTTCTTAAAATTTTCAATTTTAAGTAAATCAGAGGGAATTGAGAAGCTCTGTTTTATAAAATTTTCATTTTTGTCAAAATTTTCTAGATTTTCCTTTTTTTTGAAAATTACAGAAAAATAAACGAAACGTGTATAAAAATTTATTGAAACTAGAAAACGATAAAATTAATTAAATTAGGCTCGTATGATCATATTAAACAAATTGTTAAAACTAGTGAAACTAAAAAGTCATATAACATGTAAAGATTTAATGACATGAGAATAATAATAACTTTAATCATATTAATATTTTAACATCAAAAATTCATTAGTTTTAGTATTTATTTTTTTTGAAAAAAAAGACATGCTACTAATAATTTGTTACTTATTATTAAACATAAAAACAATTTTTATTATTCTTTTTCCTTTTTTAGTTCATTTATCTTTTTTTAGTTCATTTATCTTTAAATGAATAAAAAGCACACGTATATTAGTCTAACAAAATCATAAATATAAAATAATATGATAGCGATCTATGTTGTCGTTCAAGTTCGATACGTGTCTTTGACACCATTCTCGTGTTTTTCATTTTTTTTTAAAGTGAGAAAATTGGATTTTCAATTAAATGGAAAAGTTAGAAAACAATTAAGGTGTGATTTATAAAATTTTCTAGAACCTAGTTATAAGTTGAAAACCCTAGTTCTCCAGTATAATGTGTTTTCTTTGCAAAATACCAGTTTCGAACATGTTTTCAATTTTTATATTTTTTGTAGAAAATTTTTCTGAAAAACAAGTGAAGTAAATGGCCCCTTAATCAAACATATATTTGATCATGTAATTTGTAAAGTAAGTGGGAGATGGTACCTTGTCCATCTTTTTCACATTTCTTTTAATCATATTGTGAAAATCTTCGTTCACTAAATGAGTTAAACCCTTCTATTCTGAACAGTTTTCCTATAAAGGCGTTAAAAACACATGTCAACGGTCTAGAAATTACATAAATCTAGAAAGTCAAGAAATTTTTTATCTTGGTACCTTGGTGTCAACAACTGGAGGTTTATAAATTACATCTCTTGTGGTTATGGAACTAGCTTGATGATTTCCAGAATGTATCACAACATTCACATACAAGTTATCAGTTAAAGGAAGTTACATTCTACGCCAACGTTTTGCCTAAATCCTAATAAAGCATTTCAGAATAGTGTACATGTGAATTTACCAAAGTTTCTTATATACATATCAGTTTCATCAGAAGATACAGTTATTGTAGTGAATCTTTTTAGTTTATGTATTCAAGATACATGTCAATAGTCGGTTCATAATTTTGTATGTGTATTAATATCCCTAATCATAGTGATTAGTGAAAAATATAAATAACTAATCAGTTCCATGCGAAAGTGTTAGTTTGAACTTTAGTTTAAACTGGATGGATGTGTGTATATTTCATTGTGTGAATTATTCTTTTTGTAATGCTACTTTTATTTCGATATCATCAATGTATAAACTTAATCCAGTTTTCAATCGTGAACACTACATGGTGATGCAAATGCAAGTAAGTCTAGATTATATTATAAACTTAATTTTTATTATGCCTTAATCTATTAGGTTTAATATTAGGGCTTATTCTCTATTTAAGTGATGTAATCTCCCATATATTACTTAAATTTTGATTATACACTTATATTGAGAACAATATTATTGATAATTTTCGGGATTCATATAATTTATGTTTGATGATTCGTTTTAAGTCTCTTGTCGTGAATCAATAGGCATGTCGTTATTGATGCAACTAAGCTTCGGTTGGATGGCTTGGTGCTTTCTTGTTTGGACAAAGAGCATCTAGGGTATGTCAAATCTACTCTAGTGCATTGTGGCATCCCAAACAAACACTACTAGAAAAAACACCTTAGACATCGGTTAAATGTCTATGTAAAAAATGTATGATATCTTCGCGACTGATGTTAAATGTATTTTTTCATAAACATCGATTTTTACCCGATGTCTAAGACATACTTTCACAACGGTTTTGGAAATTTTTTTATGTCAAATATCAGGTTAGACATCGGTTATATATATGTAACCGTTGTTAAAAGCCTATTTTAACATCATTTTCTTTAATATAACCAATGTTAATTTCAAAAATAGACATCGGTTGTTTATTCTAGAATTGATGTTATTGCCATTTTTACATGGGATGATATCCCTATATTAACATCGAATATTACACAATACTGAAAAAACTTGATTATCAAAATTCAACCAATACATATATATTATTATCCAATTGAATTCAAGATCATCAAATTCTAAATGTGTACAACTTATCACAAATACGTCTATCATTCTAAACAAACTATTTCAGTGATATGTACAATTAATCTCAATGTTTAAAATCAAACATGTTCCAAGTACTCAAGTTAGCCCCTTTCATGCGGGCTAGTCTTCTTGTCATGTCAGCTCTAATTTTCTCTACCATGCTTCCGATCAACAAAACAAACAGATATTTGTCTCGCCTAAAACTTTTCCAAACCTTTCTGAAACTTTCGTCAACTCTTGTTTGCAAGTCTCATCATTATCTGCCTTCTCAGGGGCACTAATCACTGCTGAAATGAATAAAATAATAACACAGGGAGTGAACAATATTATTCAAATACATAGGCTGTCAAGTGTGAAACTTATATCACAAAACAAAATAAATAATGGAAATACAGGCTTTCATGTCACTCAAACCTTGTCTCATTCGGTCAATTTCCATATGCAAATCCTTAAGCAGCACAACCTTGGATACTTTCTGATTTTCCTGCAAAGGTGGACTTCTTTCGGTAAGAAAGATAAAACAAAAAGAAAACTTAAAGGAAGCAAAAATAGCAATTTTGACCTCTGGCTTGTTCTAGCACGATGTGCATAATCTAGTGTGCTTAATGTTTCATCTAAGCAATTGGCAGATGGATACAAACACAAAGGAAGATGGAAACAAACAAAGGAAGAAAATGCTGCCATATAAAACTGGTGGAGTTGTACAAAAATCTGAAAACCAGCTTAAGGTGCAATCCTCTTTTCTCTTACAGGCACAAGTTCAACCTAGAGCTACATTCAACATTTTATTGACTAAATGATGCTGATGCGATTATTAGTAATATGAAAAGCTTTGTTTTCCTGTAGCAGAGCATCAGTTGTTTATTCTAGAATAGATGTTATTACCCTTTTTACATGTGTTGATATCCTACAGATGTGTTATTAACATCGAATATTAGAAATCTCTCATACACTGATCGCAAGTATTCATTCCCTGTGAAAGAAAAATGTTCAAATGAAAATTTTAATAAGATACATATGAGACATATATAGCTCAGTCTTTCTAATATTTTACTGTCAATCAAGCATGAACTTTATATCTAACAGAAAAATCAATACTAATCATATTGACTACTACAACAAATTCCAGACATTTACCTTTCTATCACATTGTAAGCACTCCTTTCTAGATCTTTCTATTCCACATTCTATACCTTGGCTTTATTAGACCAGACACGGGAGTTTCACTGAGACTGAAACTGAAACATAGCACGAAAGAATGTCACATCACACAGGTAGCATACTATTCTAAACTATTTTGATAGAAAATTATAAACCGCTAACCCTTTTTAGCGAGGGAAATAAAATCACATCCATTAACCTGAAGTATAGACTTTTGAGGGAAGTTCACCTCCTCCAGTGCTAAGAAAGTTCACTTATACCAACAGAATCTCACTTAAACACAAGTTCATTTTCATCGTGAAGGTTGATTAAACCAAATTTACCAATATTTTTTATTAAAAAGATGTTATTTAAAAGTTAAACCTTAATCAGAAAGTGCAGAGCAATGATATTGTAATCAATTTAACTTAAGCTAGCAAAACAATCAAATTGTACATTATGAAAAGTGTTACAGGCCGTAGAAAGATACTGCCATAAGTCCTACAGATGTGTTTCCTGATATTGTCCATAATCGAGAACTTGGATGGGGCAAGGTGGCATGAAAACATGAGCAATATGTGGTACAATTCCAGCCTCAAGCACACTGCATAAAAAAAATTAGCAAACTGGAGGTGCATGACTTACTATTCTTTGTAAGTCATTTTAAGAATTGAGCTATTTGAAATTAGTTGCCCACAAGATAAATATACCCAGAATAAGTAAACAGAACACATATAAGATAGCGAGAATGAGACGGAGAAAAAAGAGATTTATATAATCCCAATTTGACTCAACACCAACAGCAACAGCCGCCATTACAGGGTGATTCTCTGGATTTTTATTATCAGGTTGATTCACCGTTTGACTTGCGTAATAGTAACATTCAAACAAAACCCCAAATATTGAGCTATTTGAAATTAGATGCCCACAAGATAATTGAGCTATTTGCTACTAAACATTTGCACGAGTTTAACTAAGGGCACACTTCTATGCTGAATATCTCTATATATTAGTAACAAGTAAGACCTGGACATCTACATTACCAGGATCATATCTTCAGAGTGAACACCTTAGAGCTAATGATATATCAAATAAATAGGTATCAGGTGAAAAATGTTTAATACTCTAAGCAAAAAATTAAGAAAAGTATTTCCAAAAGTAAACTAAATTTAATTCAAAGATAAAAGTAATTAATTTAAAGCTAACAACAGTATCAAACAATAGCAAATGAAGTATTGTTGATATAAACCAACAACCTCGAGAACGTCTTATGCTCTGTCTGGTGGGAATGATTAACATATATCAAGGATCAAATAACATTTGTGTTACTTTAAAGGTATTCGTTCCTTTCAACTAAAAGCATTAGCAAATTCTTGTATAAACTTCTATAAATAGCAACAACAACAGCAAGCAACCTACTCGAAACATCAATAAAACCAATTTTACATAAACAATTCCACTCTATCTGCCACACAAAATCAAGCACAAATAAACTCATATAAATCAATTATGATCCACCAAGAACACCACTTAAGCCAAATAACATTCAGTCTTAACAAACCCGTATAAATACACACACATATAGACACAAAAAGAGTTGTTCAAACCTCAGTTTCAAGCTTCATCAATCTGGCATTCAAACCCATATTTTCCCCTGTATTTTCGACCCGTCCCATATTTTTCAAACCTGTTGAAAAAAGAAAAAAAAAATTAAAAACCAAACCCAATAATAATTAGAAACTAAATCGAGATGAATAAGCAAAATCCAATCTAACAACTAAACCAAGCCAGTTTCTTCACAAATTAAGTTACTCGAAGCCTAATTGATTAATCGAAGATGTTCTTTAATTTGGGGTTGAATTGGAACCCTAATTAAAAATAATGTGAGATTATGACACATAATGTAAGATTGGGAGATGGTAATATATATGTAGAGAGAGAGATGGATAGAGAGATTTGAGACAGAGCAAGTCTGGAAAGAGACGGGGAGAGAGAGAGAGAGGTGAGAAAATGGGGGAAAGGAAGAAATGATTTTGGAAGGGAGAAATAAACGGGGGAAATATATTTGTTGCTAAGGGGGGGAATATTTGGGAATTGAGGGAAAGTAAACGCGTTTTTTTTTAATTTTTTAAAATTAACCATAGACAATGGTTGTGATTTTAGACTGATGTCTAAGAAAATTTGACAACGGTTATGTTATAAACCGATGTCTAATTCATAATTTTCATTTTTTTAAAAATAATTATAGACAACGGTTATTTTCTCGACCGATGTCTAATATAAGCAGTAACATCATTTTAAAAATAACTGATGTCTAAAAGAGTTTTAACATCGGTCGTCTGAGTAACCGATGTTTATTACAGAATTCTAGTAGTGAAAGTATGAACGTCTGTGATGTGGTTTATTGTCTTGCTGAACAAGGTCATGAAGACACTAGAATTGAGGAGTACAAGGTCTTTAGAGAGAGTCTATTAGCTTCCGAGACAATGTAAGTTTAATAATAAAAATATATTAGTAATGTAGTATGAGTCTAAAGTTACCTTCATATGACTTTTCAAAAGTTAATTACATTTGGTTGTTATTTCGTTAATAGCATGCTGATTTAACACTAATTTTGACTTTAAACATGAATCAAATTACCGATTCATGTTTTAATAAAAGTGGAAATAATAATGTATATTGGATTTTTATATCTTAATAGAGTATCTAGCATTAGGTAATATAATATATGAGGCACCTTGTAATATATTCTGACTCAAATTAATTTGATTTAATACTTTAATATAAACTCATTTTACCCTAATAAGGGTAGTAACACTACTAGTATAATAAAATTAATTTAGGCATATGTTTAATGTGTTGTTTGATTATTTCATTTATTTATTCAGAGGGGCTCTACATAGCATGCTCTTCGATCCTTATCTTGTCTAAGATAGATTGCCGCCAATCTAATTCATTGCCTCACATCTTCTCAGGAGATATCCAAAGATTGATTTTGTCACATTCGATGACATAGTTATAAGTCATAAGAACCAATTTGGTGGTGGTGCTAGTCAACAAATATAGATAAATGAAGTAGAAGCTTTTGATAAGACACATCTAAAGAACATACTAAAACTAGAAAAGTGGCAGGCCGTGAGAATCACTATAATTCTAGTCCAACAAGCAATCATGAATACATCCGTAACACTGGGAGTCATATGAACGAATGGACGGTAATATCCATATTTACCGTTTCATTGTAAGTGAATATCTAAATATTCGGATTTCACATATCTCATTACACCGAAACCGGAATGAAATAGGAATTAAGGGAATTAAAACAAATCCAAATTCATTATTTGACATTTACTATGCTAACTTTTGAATTTACTATATAAATTCTTGTCAACTAGTTAAATTTTGAAATTACTATTTAAATTCATGTCACCTAGTTTACTTTGTCCCCACAAGAAATTTGTTATTTAATTATATGCTATTAAACTTTGTAAAGATTAGAAGTGTCTTGAAAATTTGATATTTTTGGTGTCCCCGTTTATAAACATAAACTGCGTGAGGTTCTGACATGATATCTCGAATAAATGATGCAAACATAATTTTCAATTTCTAAACTGTTCACATCTTTAATGCATAGCCAAGGTAATCTACAGATGTACTGGGACTTTATAAGTAGCTAAAATATGTAATGTAATTTACTAACTCATCAAAAGGTTGATGGGTTTCCAACATTATCATGAGTTTGATGTATTTCTAGTATATAAATATGGTTTATAAAAATAAAAAACGTTCATTAGCATTCTTCACCTGATATTTATAATATGTGATTTCAAATTTAGTGATTTGTTTGATATTAACTTTGAATAGTTATAATCAATGATATAGGCAATTCTCTCTAGTATGGCAGACTGCACATGTTCCATGAAGAATTGTTTCCTAAAGTATACAGTTAAAATTTAGGATGTAATAGACTATCGTGGCCCGAATTCATTTTCGGGTTTGCTAGACTTTTTTCCCAGTTAAATTTCAAAATTAACCTTTCATTTATAACTGAAAGTCAATATTAAATAATTATTTAAACATCCCAAAGGAATAAAGATAAGGTCTGATCAGTTGTGCAAAAAAAATCACTGGTAGAAGAAACAAGTTCTATGTATCTGACCTTCTACAAGCTTTCTATATAATCTGTACTTCATATCATCCTCGTAGTACTTCATTTCGCATTATTATGTGCATGATTCTGTCATTATTCGTGGTTCTCATTCATGTTATCCAACAATTATAATATTTTGAATACTTGACGGCCGACCTCTACAACAATATGATGATATTATAGATGCATTGATTCAGTTTACTCCACCATGTATACAAATGCAGCCTTATGATTCAGTTTACAAACAAGGCCTGTTTTTTTATGATTTTGAGGGTTTGAAAATATATCTTTTTTAAAGTTTATCAATCGGTATTCGTGTACTGTGACAGAGGAACATCGGAGATATGTGATTGTAAATGAGAGATTTAAAAGAAGTGGTTTATCTTGTCCATAATATGATGTATTTGTTCAATGGTTATGTGATTTAATAGTGTTGATAATTATATATTTGTATAAAAATATTTTATATTCTCCATTTTAATGATTCTCAATTAATTAGTATTAAGAAGAGTTCTAAATAATATTAAACAATCAAATATTAAATTTGGAAAAAAATAAACAATCCAAAATAGAAACTTCAAATTTATAAAAGAATAATTCAAACCAAAATATGCACTAATCCCCAAATGGACCCCAAATGGTACGAATTATGCACTAGTTGGTTACAAATCAATTAATAATAGTGGTCTCTTGTATTCAAATTAATTACACCAATAATGTCACTTTAAATATTCAACTGAGCAATACCACGTCATTTGTGATCAAATTTTGGTACTTAATTTGATACCTCTAGCATTACACTTTGTAATACGAGGAATAAGGAGAAATGATAGTGATAAGACTACTGATATGTTTAATGTACAAAATCATTATTTGCTTAAAATATTGTGACTTTTGTGCAAAAGTATAGTATATATATGTATGTATGTGTGTGTACAATAATTTATTTGAAACTAGTTTCTAAAAGAAATAAGAACTTTAAACTCAAAAAATATTCATTTATTCATTATGAGTAAATTTAAATACATTAAAAGAATTGCCATGTTTTTATTATATCCATAATGATTTTACTTGAGTACCAACTTAGTAATATTCACTATTAACTCCACTCATTTTCTGCAGTTTGTATCATTGTATGCATTTATAATCATATGAGTTGTCCTGTAACAAAAAAATCATAAACAGTGTAGATAATTTATAGTTGTTTTATAAGTTTAAAATATTATATAATAAGCATGAACGATGTTTAATGTATTTTAACATGAAAGTTTCTTATTAAAAGTTGGAATTTAAGGATCTTGATTTGAAAGTTTCCTATCAAGATTTAAATTCAAAAGTTATAATGCAGAAGTTCTCAATCAAGAAATATGAAAAAAATGCTGAAAATGCAAAGTTAAGTGCATCTTCGAAATAGGTAGATATGATTAAGTTCACATATTGAATCAAATCATGAAATTTAAGTTGTCCAATAATAATTGTAAATGTGTATAATTAGTTTTGTTACCTGATCAATTAGTTTTGTTTAACAATCTTATTTTGAACAAGTCAATGTTTGTGGAGTTAAATATTTTTTTTCTTTTATTTAACGACTTGCACCTAAATTACAAAGTAGGTAAATTTTGTAATTTTGTTGGAGAAGATTTAATCTTATTATCGGAAAAGAGCTCTCCCTAGAGAAATCAACCATTAGATTATCAAAGACATATTTTTTAGCATGATAATAGCGATCAAGTATATCACAAATTATTATGGAAAACTATTTATATTACACATTTATTTGTTTATATTAATTAATTTAAAAGAGATCTAATAAGAAGTCTTTGAAGCTATACACGCGGTCTCGGTATTTATTATTCCATGTTTACTAACAAATAATGAAGTTTGAGTTAATACACACATGTGAGAACATATCCTGTAAAATAAGGTCATGAGATCATATATTACATCTTAAAGTTTTTAAAGCGTCTGCAAAGGCATTAAAGTTAAGCAACATAAACCCAATAATAAACTTATTATTATAGTCGTCAACAAATTTTTCACGTAAAATAATTATTTGCATCATCCCGAGCTAGAACATTAAAAAAATCATTATGAGTAATATTTAAAAACTTAAAATGAGAATATATGATTTAAAAGAATGACAAGCTATGAGACTAATATTATAATCAACTTAAAGAATTTCTCTTTCCTTGAACACAACCCTGAAACTTCTTTTCCAATCTCATTACTTTAAAACCTCTCTTCAAATATCTTCAATTGGTGGTTTCAATTAATGTTATAAGGATATATATATATATATATATTGGCATATAAATAAATCTTACATCTTTACTTCTCCAAAATTTCTTAAACTATGTTTAAAAATTTATTAGTAAGGCTCAAAATTCCACTACCATGTTTGTATTTCTATTCGTATAGGGTTTATTCATTTCGGATCTTAAAGGATTGATAATAATCCATGGAGTTTAATAGATTTTCGTTGATATTAATTGTTCGTGGATTTTGACGGAGTTGATGAAATTTTTTTGCAGAGTTTTGCTGATTTTGTGAAGTTTTCCACAAATCATTCAAAATCTCATGTATTTTAAAGAGATTTCAAAAGATTAAAAATGAACTAGAAAATCCATTAAAATCCACAACTTTTTCAAATAAAAAAAATCCATGGATTTTTTAATACCATCAGATTTTGATGGACTTTTAAAAATTCAAATTGAATACCGCCAGATTTCAGTAGACTTTTTAAAATCTAAATTGAATACACTCAGATTTTAAATGACTTTTTCTAATCTATATTGAATACCATCAGATTTCAAAGAATTTTTTAAAATCCAAATTGAATATCTCTTGATTTCAAGAATCTCAAAAAATCCTTTAAAGTCTTGATTGAATACACAAGTAAAAAAAGAATGTTTGTTACATGTAAAACAGTCCTTTATTAATGTTATGAGGAATAATTTGTTATTTTTAATTATTGATTATGTACTTACCTTATTTTTATAAATTCTGATAAATTTTCAATCTATAACTAAGCCAAAAATAAGACTTGGTAGAAGTTCAATTTGTTCATGCATCAAACTATTGGAAGAAGGTTAGAAGTAATGGAGTTACGGAAATGAAGATAATATTCTAAGTCGAATATTGAGAAGTCCATAAATACCTATGTCAAAAAGTCCGGAAGTCTCAATAGAAAGAATTAAAGAAAACTATGTCGTGAAGTGTGCATGTATAAATGTCAAGAAAGTTATGGCATTAATTCTCTACATATTGAATTAAATAAAATTATGTCAAGAAGTCCCCATTTAACAAACTCAAGATGATCATGTTATAAAGTCATTACATAGTAAAGGTGGGGGTATTATATCGTGAAGTCTACATGTTAAATAATCAAATCTATTTATCGACAAGTCTAAAGTTTATTTATAAAAGTTAACTTCACGATATCATATAACACCGCATCGTGAAATTTCAGAACGAGAAATGAATTATGTTGATAAGTTCAGCTATTTATAGAGTTCACGCATAGGAAATTAGATAAAATTTTAAGATGATATAATATATAAAATTCTGAAGTCTTTTTTAAAAGACAAAACTAAAGAAACCATGTAATTGTATTTTTCCAATCTCTACCATGTGTACGTGTAAAATCTACAATGAAGTTTGAAAAGATATTCACGATTTAACAATCAAGGAAATCTTGCACCGACAATAGAAAATGTGGTCCAAAATTGAATTTTGCAAACTTTTGTGAGTTATTTTCTCTAAAAGGTGTATGCAAATGTCTCAATATAATATGCAAGCAACATTCCCTCGGTTGTTAGGTCTTAAGCAAGAAAATTATTGATTTCTATATCAAAAGAACAACGGGCTGAGAATACATGTACTTAAATATTATAGAAAGTGATTCGATCTAATAAATTAATAAATAAAAAGTATATTTATGTGTTTTTATTTTTACATTTATGTTTTTATGCATAAAATACGCATAAATTTAGCTACTGTTTTCATAACAAACAATCAAGAAACAAGAATATTACATATACATATTTACCCCTATGCATTTATGCGCTTATGTCCAATAATATTGTTTAGATTTATGTAACTAATGATGGTAGCATTGGTTTCTTAACTTCTATCCATGTTGGAATTAGTTTAATGGATGCGAGATATGTAGTTCAGTTCAAATCTTTACTGTATATAAGTTTTTATTTTTTATATCTATTTTCTTGTTTTTTTAATAGCCTTATTTTTATTGAATCACCCATTATATATAAAACTATTTCCTGATTTACTATCATTATTCTTCTCGCAACGTACCTCTCAAATATGATCAATGGATAGGTTGCTAAAAAGTATATTATATTCTTTATTTTGAATGACATATTTGTGCTAATTATTTACTGAAACTAAGTTAATTCGTAGTTCTTTATGATAAAAAGAACTTACCAAATAAACATTGATTTGAATTAAAATTTTAACTAATCATAAATAAATTATTTATAATTTACATATTATGCATATAATTATTTTTGTGATATATCAATTTATACGACAACTAAGAATTAAAAATTATCATAATGAATATAAAATTCTTCTAAATTTTCAAGTATTACATGTGTGTGGTTAATTAAATGAATCAAATATTTTGAGACAAATCTAATACAAATATAATAAATTTTTATCTTACAAATATAATAAATGTTTGTCTTAACAGAATTGGGAGGACTTGAAAATATTAATCTAGTACAAATATAATAAATTTTTATCTTACAAATATAATAAATGTTTGTCTTAACAGAATTGGGTGGACTTGAAAATACTGTTTAGGGATTACAATGAAATTACTCGAATGGTAGGGCTCATCTTGTCTTCCTCGTTTATTAATTCGATTCTCGATCATCCTAATACTTATTACATCAGATAATCAATTGTAAGGTAAATATCCCTAATTATTTTTTTAAAAAGAATTTTTAATTGAAATTTAAAAAATTTATACTCATGTACTAAATTAGAAATCATCTGTCGTCCCAGATCCTGGGTTCGATCCTGGCTCACCCCGAGAATTTCTGAGAACAGATACTCATTTGTAAGGCTATAAGCCAAAATTAGGCAAAAAAAAAAGAAATCATCTTAGAGTAAATCCAAATATTATGATGAACTTGATTACATTGATATAATTTGGATTTAAATGCAAAAAAAATATAATTGTAGAAAATGTTTATTTGGATAAATATTATAAATATGCATAAATATGTAAATGGTTCAAAATTTAAAATGAAGAATGCTATACACATTTGGTTAAATATCAATTAGGTGATCAACTGCGTCCAAAAAATTTAAATAGGTCACTCATTACAAATTTGACTCAAACTGATTATAAATTAACTTAATTTGATCATTTTGTTAAAGTCAAAAATTGATATTATCCAAAAATGAAAAATGATAACATAGAAGGGTATAAGTCATTTTGGGATTTATTATGATTACTAAAATTTGCTATTTGACTCACGAAATCATGATGAAATCTGCCTTTAATTCTCACTACTTGAGTTATTTTTTAGATTTCGAAGAATTAAAACCATATTTCATCATAATTTCGTGAGTAAGAAAAAATTAGTAAGCATATTGAAGTCCACAAAGAGCTCTGCCATCATGTGTTATAATTTTTCAATTTTGCCTAATTTCAATTTTCGACTTTAACGAAATGATCAAATTAAGTTAACTGATGACCGGCTTGAGTCATATTTGCAATGAGTGACATACTTGAGTTTTATGGACACAGTTATTCATCTACTTCATATTTAATTCTATACGTATATGATCATGTTACCAAGAATAATGCTATAAGTATCAGAGTGAGCACCAAAAATTATTAAAAATGACACGTCATTGACATAGACCAATATCAATACATATACGAATATCAAATATTTAAATTAAATGAATGAAGGCGAGGACTCGATTCTGCGGCTCTTCATAAACCAAGTTCTAAACTCATGTTTGATGATTCGTATGAATGCTAAAAAAATTTATAGAGGTTGAGCATTCCATTTTATAGAGGTTCAAGTCACACGTAATTTTTGACAAGTTACCGAGACACGATAGGGTTTGGTGCACTACATCAAGGCTCAAGTTCAATGATCGTGGAAGCCATCCATAAAAAACCCATAACTGACAATGGTTCAAATCCGAGAGGCCTAAACTAGACTGTCATGGAGTTAGGTAAAGATATCTCACGGTGACAAATGAGACCACCTAAAGGCCTTGCATATGACTTTTGAAAGCCTGTTCATGCGATGCGACCCTATAATATAAATATGAGATTTTGCTGATGATCTGCCCGCGTGTAGCGATTCTCCATTCCGCACTGTTAAGACATGGTCATGTGTCTTTTAGTTAACAGTATGTACGATATAAGTTGATAGAAAACTAACCTTTTTTAGAGTTAAGATTGGATATTCTCAGGTGTTCCCTTGCCTTGTTAACGTAGACTCGTTTCTTGTGAGTGCGGCCTCTAAATAAGCTATGATCGTGAGTCCTCGTTCATAGATACAGTGTGATCCCTAGTTGTGGCAGGGAAGTGTGACTTGTCTTAATGGGAGACCCTTCGTCGGGTTCGCATCACCTTGTATAGTGATGTGAATTGACCTCACCTCACCCATGAGGCCTCATGTCTTGATAATTGTCTATTCAATAATATTTTGGCTATGTAAGAGCCCGTCGGGCCTAACAATTCAAATTCTCATAAATTTTAGTAAAAATTTCAAAAGATTTGAAGTATACATCGAAAATTCATCACGATTTCCCATTTTGTTAAATAAAAAAATGTGAACTTCAATTTGGTGGTATTCACGATTGTAAGTAATTTTTAGAATTCAAATTGAATAACCCTAACAAAAAAATTGAATATCACTAAATTTTAATGAATTCTTTAGATTCTAAATTGAACGCACCAAGATTACAAAAGATTTTTTTTATAATTCTTATTGAATATCGTCAAATTTTAGAAATAACCAATAACTAAATTGAATACACGTGAAATTCAAAAAATAAAAACATATATTTACAATTTGAATTGAATAATAACAATTTTTTAATATATAAATCTTTTGTTGGGCATGTTTGTTTCCAACTTATAAGTCAGGTTACGACTTATAATTCTGTAACAACTTATTGACAAGTGTTTGTCGATTCAACTTATAAGTTGAATTTACAACTTATAAGTTGATAAGTTGAATGTTAGTAAAGACATAATTTTTCTCGAATTTATTTTGATTTTTCTCCTTTTTATTAACTTTATTTTTAAAAAATATGTTTTTAAATGTTAACACTACAAGAAAACAGGGTAAAACCGATCGGACATAACCGACCGACGTCATTTTGGTCACCTTAAAACCGACCGACGTCAGTGGTCGGTTATATGCCAATTAAACGACACTGTATCGATGATGTGGCACACATAAAACTGACCATTCACTGGTGGTCGGTTTTACCGAAACAAAATGACACCGTTTTGCTGACGTGTCACTTTTAAAATCGACCACCTACATGTGGTTGGTTATATCCACAAATTCTGTAGGTTAAAACCGACCATATTTGGTGGTCGGTTTTGTAGAATAATAAAAAATTAATTTAAAGTACATAAAAAAGTACCCGTTACATATAAAACGGTGTCGTTTTATTCTTCTGCCTAACGGTCGGTTTTAATCTATTTTTTTTAATTTTTTTGTTATATCCCTCATTTCTTGATTTTGGGCAAAAAAATTAAAAAGACACAAGTGATTGAGGATTGAAGTGGAGGAGTTTTAGAAAATTGTAAGTTCTTTCCATATTTTGTAATTAATGTGTGTGTGTGTGTTTATGTTGGTGTATGTATTAAATGTTGTTGTATGTATTTAATATTTTTATTTTTTTTATATAATGTTTGTTGTGAGAATTGAAGTTTGGTAGTAGATAATTTGTAAGTTAGTTTCATTTATTGTAATTATAGTGTGTGTGTGTGTGTGTGTGTTTTATGAAATACATGAATAATTATGAGATTAATGATAAATTATTTGTTAAATATGTTTTTTTTTTAATTTTAAAAAATATTATTGTAGATGGAAACCATTGATCGAAGTTGGATTGGTAATCAATTGCAAAGCGATAAAATTTGTTCCTTTTATTTTATCTTTGACACAATCCATAATAATATACGTCGTAACGAGGTTTTATTTGATGTGCAAAATTCCGAGAATTTAGAAGTGTTCAAATATCCAATTTAATCTCTTGGAAATGAAGGAACTCGATACATGAGTGATGATGAACGAGAGTTAGCGGAAGAATATGTTCTTTTAAACTCTCCTAAAGTTCAACCTTATCTAAGGTACCAAAATCTTACTTTAAAAAATAGGCGTAATAATTTTTGTTAATGACACATGCATGATTTTTGTTAATTTTTGTTTATATTTTAGGAAGTACCAAGATCGTGTCATTTATTTCTTGATTTTATGATACATTTATCTTTGTTTTTTTTTGTAATTTTAGAAATATTATAGGCATCTTAAGGGGCAAAGCCGTTCAAAGGCCCGAAAATTTGTGGAAGATCACATTAAAGTGACGATAAAAAGGACTTTGAACGTGCTTAAGAAGAGGGTGGGGCGAAAAGCAAGGGAGGAGGGCGTGAGTAAGTTGTCTTTGAAGCCGCCTTATTGGTCCGTTCCTTTTTGGAAGGACCTTTTGGAGTATTGGGAGAAGAACGAAGGATACTTGCACCGGTCATCGGTTGGATCGGCCAACCGACAACAAGTTGAAAGATTGCATAGTGTCGGTGCAAGGTCATTCAATAAAGTTCGGGAGGTAATATTATTATATTCCATCACACACACACATACACGTTCACCATATTTAATATAATCAACTAATTATTAGGACGTGCTAATATAAGTTGTTTAATATTTTGAAAGGTTTTGACGAACAAAAACAAGAAAAAGTCGACGAGACTCGAGGTGTGGGATAAATGTCATAGGAAAGTTGGATCCGATCCGGAAAATCTCATCTACACTACACCGGCCGCCATGCATATTGCGGTAATTTTTATGTGATTTTATGACCATTTTATGTGATTTTAAATGCATCTTTAATAAGTGAATTTATATGTATTTTCATGTGATTTTAAATACATTTTATGTGATTTTATGACCATTTTATGTGATTTTAAATGCATATTTAATAAGTGAATTTATATGTATTTTCATGTGATTTTAAATGCATTTTATGTGATTTTATATGCATTTTTATGTGATTTTAAATACATCTTTAATATGTGATTTTATATGTATTTATGTGATTTTAAATGCATTTTATATGTGATTTTATATGCATTTTTATGTGATTTTAAATGCATCGTTAATATGTGATTTTATATGTATTTATGTGATTTTAAATGCATTTTTATATGTGATTTTATATGTATTTTTATGTGATTTTAAATGCATCGTTAATATGTGATTTTATATGTATTTATGTGATTTTAAATGCATTTTTATGTGATTTTAAATGCATCGTTAATATGTGATTTTAAATGCATCGTTAATATGTGATTTTATATGTATTTATGTGATTTTAAATGCATTTTCATATGTGATTATATGTATTTTTATTTGATTTTAAATGCATCGTTAATTATTTTAAATGAATGTGTAGGAACGATATGTCGCCATTCTCGAGCGCATGCCCGTGGAGGTTACACAAACGGGTGATCGGGATGAGCCGTGGGATTGGTGGATGAAAGCCTTGGAGGTCCCCCCAAGGTACAAGGCCAAAAAAGAATTATGTGGTGGGGTTCCCCAATGCTCGGACTACCGATCTCTTGCCTACACTTGCTACCCGGTACCGAGATTCCACACGGAATGAAGCTGGCTCATCCTCATCCGCTCCGAGACAACGTGAAGCCATCCCCGACAATGTATATCTTGTCATCGTGAGGAATGTGCTTACGGAGATTCGTGCTAATCCAAATTGGTTTGCTCGCCAACTTTCCGATACGGAGATAGCTACATTCGCACGTACCGCTATCGAGGCCTCGGATCCATCCTCCGATCCTAGCCGAAGGTTGTAAAGGAATAACCTTATCGGTGGCGAGATCGTGCATATCGTGGGCTCCTTGATTGAAGATATCGGCCAAAAAACGAAAGCTCGTGTTGCGGAGGTATAATTTTTGACTTTCTTGTTTATTTATTTGTTTCATTCACATATAAATTTTGTTTCTTCTTTTTAACTAGTTAATTAAACTTGTGTATCTAGGGAAACAATCGGCGTGCTATGGAAGTCGATAAGGATTACACGTTCGAGGATGAGACCTCCGATGACGAGGACTTTGATGATGGCGGTGGTGATGGTGGCGGTGATGGCGGTGGATCGTCCGATGTTGATTTGTCGGATTAGTTTACATTGATCGATTTTAAGACTATTATAATTTGATGGTTATGGGATGAAATATAATACGTTGTGATGGTTTGATACTTTGTCGGTTATTTAGGATTGATTATAATGATGTAATGATACGGTTTAATCCTCTGGTTATCGAAGTTTGTGAATGTTTGCGTTGGATTTAATTACTATGGTTTAATTGTGAAATTTACTAGTTTTTGCGAATGATTTTGAGTAGTATAATTTAATGATTATCATTGTTGTTTGGTTGTTTGGTTGTGATTGGATTGGATTTGTGATTGGTTTGTGTATTGATTTGGTTTGGTATACATGGACTGCAGAAAAACCTGCAATTTTTTTTTAAAATCAGACCTTAAAACCGACCGAAAATAGGCATAACCGACCATTTTTGACCATTACAAAACCTAGAAAACCGACCGTCAAGGGACATAACCGACCATCTTCTTCATAAAACCGATTGTCTCCTTTAGAGGGTGGTCGGTTTTAGGACGGTCGGTTATGACATTTAAGTTAGCTTATGAAATAAAACCGACCGATGTGCACACTTTGACCACGGTCGGTTATGAGTTCCAGTCAACTTTTTAAAAATATACATAACCGACCACCTATGGTCGGTCGTGTTGCCACGTGTACACAGTGACCCCACATTTGAATAAAATGCCCAGGCACTTAACCGACCACTATGTTGATCGGTTATGAGAGTTAAACCTGACCAAAAGTCGTAACCGACCTGGCTAAAACCGACCATGCCCTGTGGTCGGTTATGACTATTTTAACCGACCGTTTTGCCTCTAAACCGACCGTTAATAAAACTATTAAAATTTATGAACTTTAGATTTGATTACACTACAAGAAAACAGGACAAAATCGACCGTCAAATTCTTACTAAAACTATCCAAACATTTATATAAATTATAAGTATTTTTTTATTAATTTTAAGTTATAAATTACGGGCACTTTTATCTCTTTATCTCATGCATAAACGTTCATTGTAAAATCCGTGGATTTTATGCATTCAATGAAGGGGATGAGTCGGAGAGGGTTAGAAGTTACAGTGGGCCCTTGTATTGAACAGATGGTAATGTTTTAGAATAAGCAGTAGAAAGTTGGAAATACCAGGTGGCATCTTACATGAACAGGTGGCACTCTGGCAATACACGAGAGAGATAGAGAGAGACTCGTATAATCAAAACTTGGGTTTGTGCAACAATTGAGAAAAAAGGCATTTGAAGTCTAATAAGGTATGTTAATTCTCTTCTTGTTCATTTTTTTTCTTGATAAATTTTCGATCTTTTTGTTATGGGGTTTCAGTTTATGTTATAATCTTGAATTTTACGTGACTGTTCTTTAAATTTATGTGGCATTTGCTTGTATATCAATTATGACAATTTGGTTTTGCCCTTGTTGTTTGTTTTGTATAGTACTAGTTGTAAGTTGTTAATGTTTTGTTATGTATTCACTGTTGAATAGTTGTTTTGTTTCGTTTCAATGGTGAAATTAGTGGGCAAAAAAAATTGGTTCACTGTGTTTTTCACTTTGTTGTGTAAGATATGGAATGATCGTTTGTAAAGGCTGTTTTTTGTAATTTGCAATGATTTACTTTAGTTAAGATAGGATTTTTTCTTATTGGTTGTATACTTGCATATAATTTTGGTGTGTTTGTTGTTGTTGTTATTGGTGTTAGTTTGTTTGGAGTGATTTTGGGATGTTGGAGAAGGATGATGCTGCCACTAGTGATGGTGCTGGTGACAGTGGTGGTTCTTTCTCTGGGCCTTGTCCATCTCCAGTCCCCAGAAAAACGTATTCGCGGTCCTGGTCTGATTCAGGATTAATGTTACCACGACATGATCCAAATGGTGGGAATGATAGTTGGGATCCAAATGAAGACAATGGTGGGCGTGGTCTGTTTAAAGTCCCTTCAAATTTTAAAACTCGAGGAAATCTAAGGGCTAGGTCGAATTTGCCTCCGTTGCAGCCGCTCACAGTTACTCATGGACGATCAGAGCCAGCACCTGTGTCTGATGATGTTGGCAAGTTGCCGCCATGCAAACCTGTTTGGAGAGATAGTAATGGAGAGCAATCAAAGCTTAATTTGTCATCTGTTCATGGGGTTGGAGATAACTATGAGCTTCTTAGAAAGGAGAAGCGTGCTATATTTGATAAGGAATGTTCCAAGGTTGCGGAGCACATTTATCTTGGAGGCAGTGCAGTTGCGAGTGACAGGGAGATACTTGGAAAGCACGGAATCACCCATATTCTGAATTGTGTTGGTTTAGTCTGTCCAGAATATTTTAAGGCAGATTTTGTGTATCATACGTTGTGGTTACGTGATAGGTCATCGGAAGATATTACTAGCATATTGTATGATGTATTTGATTACTTTGAATATGTGAGGGAACAGCAGGGACGTGTATTTGTTCATTGTTGTCAAGGGGTCTCTCGTTCAACGTCATTGGTTATTGCTTACCTTATCTGGAGAGAAAGGAAAAGTTTTGATGACGCATTTCAGAATGTCAAGGCAGCTAGGGAAATTGCTGATCCAAATATTGGTTTTGCATGTCAATTGGTACAGTGCCAGAAAAGGGTGCATTCTTTTCCTCTGAGCCCCAATTCGTTACTGAGGATGTACAGGATTTCTCCTCACTCTTCGTACGATCCGTTGCATCTTGTGCCAAAAATGCTAAAATCTCCTACGCCAGCTGCTTTGGATTCTAGGGGTGCATTTATTATACATATACCGTCTGATATTTATGTTTGGATTGGTTTAAAATGTGAAACCATCATGGAAAGAGATGCAAGAGGAGCTGCTTGCCAGATTGTTCGGTATGAGAAATTAAAGGGACCTGTTGTAGCTATAAAGGAAGGAGAAGAGCCTTCATACTTCTGGGATGCTTTTTCCAGTCTGCTTCCTCTAATGGGCAAATCTAGCAACTTGGTGGATGTTACTGAGTCATCAAAGAAGCTTATTCCAGGCGAGAGAAAAGTGAGTTCATACAACGCTGATTATGAGGAATTTCAGAAAGCAATTACTGGGGGGTTTGTTCCTCCATGTGCATCATCTGGGAGTACACATGAAACACACTTTCCTGTAAGAGAGAGCTGTTGGAGTGCACTAAGGCATAAGCTTACCACTGAAAGCGTGAAGGAGATTGCTTCAGATCAGAACCACCTCTCTCAAGAATTAATCTTTAGTGCCCAACAAAACTGACGTCAAGGTACATCATGACCTTAACTGTTTTGGTAAACGATATCATGACATCATCTTTATCTTCCTAACGTATTAAGAAATTGTCTCGTGGTTTTAATACATGCCAATAACTAAAAAAAATTGCTAGAATCATTCCACTTATGACATTAGTAGAAACTTATATGGAATATAGAACTTCAGTACTGTTTTTTTCTGTAAGTAATTACATATGTGGATGCCTCATACAGTAATTCATAACATTTAATAGTGACTAAATATATTTTTGTACTAACAACAATCCCCTATGCCCTAGGATAACTAAATAAGGATATACGTTCTAATGTAGCTCTATTACTGCTATTATAATAACTGAAATTAAATATATTCCCAATATAGCACATACTTGATAGAATCAAACTATATGTAAATTTGCATTTTGCATCTATGCGATGTCTAGTGATACAACAAATTGATTTAATGAACAAATCCGTGAATTTCCTTGTTTTAAATCACTTATGAATTATTAGATTCTGCCCAAGATAGGATTTGATCTTTGGAAGGACAAGAAATCCCTCAATTATGATAACTCTCACATGCACGCACGGATTCCGCTTGGTATTTAGTATTTACTGCAGCTAAAATGCTGTTATATATATACATATATAATATAGTGCTAGTTATTCTTTAGTGTTTCCTTGAAATCTTGTATGTATATGAATTGCTTCTCATTCTTAATGCCGAGACACAAACAATTTTAAAAAAATGCTTGATAACTGCTTAAAATAGTGATAAAATTTAGAAGGCTTCTGCTTGAAGCCTCACAAAATTTATGTGTGGTTGATACTACACTTGTCTACCCTCCATATGTGTTCGTAGTTCAAGGAATCCTTTCCTTGGTGATCTGTGTGAATTCTTATTCGACTTTGTACTGTTTGCATTTGTTTAACGCTAGCATGATACTTCACTTCTTTCCTCTATTCTTTGATGTCCATTATATTAACTAATTGTTTGAGTTCAATATTGGATATTGTGATCAGATGTATTGTGAAGTAGGATGAAGAACTTGAAGAGCTTCTTGTACTGTTGGGTTCTTTGAAACTAGAAACTTGTCCTAGTTGACGATATGACGGTCAGGTGATCTCACATATGTCCATATCTTCAGCCTTACATAGTTTGTGGTTGCAACTTGTCCAGCATCCGAGCAAGTTGACTGGAGATCTATACATGGTGCTTGAATAATTTACAACTTTTTTTTTTGACAAAAATTTCAACTTTGTTGTTTACTATAAAATATAAAAATTTAGTTGTCTAAAAATTTGAAGCTGAATTTGGATTTAGATATGGATTAAAAGTTTTTCTGGTCAGATTGACCGGACTTTTTAGTTTATAATGTTCTATTTTCACAAGTTTCATGCTTTTCTTAATTTTTGGTATTCAAATCTTATGATCAGGACCAATTTCGTCCACTATATACTGGTTCTTCATGGATAGACATTTCTAACACAAACTAATACTATAATTTAAATAAAATTTTACAAGTGCTAGAAGATTTGACACAACTGCTCTATTGTTATATTTTGAATCTGAAAGAATGTTTAATGTGATAATAGAGTGATATAATTATCTGTTG
Source organism: Apium graveolens (assembly GCF_009905375.1). Classification (NCBI taxonomy): domain Eukaryota; kingdom Viridiplantae; phylum Streptophyta; class Magnoliopsida; order Apiales; family Apiaceae; genus Apium; species Apium graveolens. Next base: position 20,555,028 of record NC_133648.1, on the reverse strand, counting down.
AATAGTTGATGAGAAAGATGATTTGTTGTCCTAGTCTTTAGCAGCTAAAGGAATGGTGTGATGGTTTCTCCATCATATTATTTGTTGCTACTGTTCGTATTCATCTAAAGTGAATGGAAAATGAAAAGTAAGCCACTAGGCTCTAACAATGTTCATCACAAGACAATATGTGATTTGCAGGGAGATGACATCCCTCTAACAATGTGAACTTATGTATAATAGTATGCCTACTGCACAGCATATAAGGAAGAGTTATGAATTGATCTTGTGGGATATATCGGTCTGACGAAGAAACCAACATCCGCTATATGAAAGTATAACATATGTAGCTTATATGTATATGATATGACCCCTAAACTGATTTTGACTAGAGTCTCCTAAATATTATTCTATCATCGGGTCTCCTAAATATCATTCTATCATCGCATTAAACATTTTACCATTGATGCAATATCAAGCATAGCCATCCTTGATGAATTATAAGGGGGGGGGGTCTTTTCACAGTTTCTCCACCTTCATGTCAATTGGTCGTAAAATCCAACTCTTCTTCTACACGCACCAATTCATTTAGGCTCTAAAGATAAACCCCCGGCAAGCACAAGTTTCTTCAGTGCAGTTCCCGGATGCAAGCCATGTTGGCTTCCTATTCCGCGCTATTTCTACTCCTCCCGGTCCGGAACTTAGCTGTGCTGCAAGAGGTACTTAGCTGTTAATTACAATTTTTTTGATGTTTCTTATGTCTGAATCTCTCAATTGGAAAAACCCTAATCCAATTGTTCCGGATAAACTTTTTCTTAACTGCAATGGAAATTGTGTCATGTAATCATACGCTGATTCAGAAATCATATAATTCAATTTTTAAGCTACAACGTACGTTAATGTTTTCAGTCTTGTAGAGTACAAGATTCTGTTGGAGTCTTCCTCTACCACCTTAAGATTTTAGTTCGACTAGTTACTTAACATTCACGACATAATATAACCATAGTCGTATAAAAGTATTTTGGTTATTGAGTTAAGATCTAGAGCAGCATCTGCAGCAGTCAGCACCACTAAAAAGTTTAAGAGCTAATGCTTATAGAAGTGGACAAGTCATCATATTATGATCTAACAACAAGCATAACCTTGCTAATATGAACTTTAAAATATAATTACGATATAAACGAGAATCGAATACAGAATATGGTGACGCCCAATGATAGCTCTACAAGTGAACTACTCTCAACCTATTGTATAAACTTATTAATATGAACTGTCACTAAAAAACCTCTAGCAATTATATAAAACCACAAAAAATTCGTTCTAAATTTCGTACTATTCTTTAAGGATGAAAACTAAGAGTTTGGAATTCGTATTGATTTGATATTTATCACATCAGATTTACTTTAAAAAAATTATATTATTTTTTTTGACAAAAAAATATATATTGTTAGTTTCATTATTTTCTTTTTTGTTCGATATCACTAACTAGACTTGTATTGCACTAAGGGTGTGTTTGGCATACACCAACATCAGTTTTTGGCTAAAACAGCTGAAAAAATATTTGGTAAAATTTAAAAGTTGTTATTCTGAAAAATGTTTTTGACCAAATATATGTTAGAGAAAGCACGTCACCCCATATTTTTGAAAAAAACTGCTTTTCAATTTTTGCGGGAAGCTGATTTCAACCTCAAACCTTATCAAAAGTATTATTTTTTTTATTTTTTACATAAAAATATATGCATGTCAAAAATATTACCAAACATTTATCTAATTATTTCAACAGCAACTCGTGATTTTTACCCCGAACGCGGTTTCAAGTTCTCCAATGAACCAAGAAACCGCCGAATATGGTATTATGCATTCGGAAAAAATATAAATGGTTCTGTTTATCATTGTGAAGTCAAGGATTTGGATTTGCATCCGTGCTTTCTTAATCTTAAGAGCAAAATGGTATTCGATGGTGTTAAATTTAAGTTGAATGAGAAGGTAACATTCAAGTGCATTTGGTGTAAAAGAAAAACTCTTACAGGAAAATTCGAAGGGGTTGGTCGTACAAATCCAAGTGCAACCAGCACCATTTCCATGTTCATTGTATTACTGATATGATTCACGAAAGTTAGAAAAGTGGAGATTATAAAGACGAGAGTACTTCAATATTGTCATTGAAGAATCCTGAGCTTTGCCTTGCACGGAGCTCAACTAGAGGAAGCTTGAGAGGAGGGAAATACTGGAAGATTGCGAAATTATTTTTGACAGCAGTGGTGGCCATTCTTTTGGTGGCCATTCTTTTGGGAGATAACTGCTATTTTGGCTACACACTACAACAAAACTGACTATTTACGACGGTTAACTTACGACGGAAAAAAGTGCGCGCCTTTCTTACGACGGAAATTTAAATTCCGTCGTAAATTTTTACGACGATAGAACAAATCCGTCGTAAGTATATTATTTTATTATTAAACTTACGGTCAAATATGCAATCAGTCAACTATGAAATATACTTTACGACGGAATTTATATTTCGTCGTAAGTTGAAATATTTCATTATTATTCTATTATTAAATTTATTTACAAAAAATGATAATAAAAATTTAATTATAATAACGACGTCGTTTAATTATAAATTATGACGGAAATCAAGTTGTCGTAAGTAGTATTTACGACAGAACTGTTTCCGTCGTAAGTTTCCCACCTTCCACATTAAATGTCACCGGCTAGCTGTTCAAAAATAATATTTTTTTATTAAAACTTACGACAAAAATTTATTTCCGTCGTAAATATGTGCAAAATATTACTGCCTCTTTTTAAAGTTCACTCTTTTCACTTATTTTTTCTCACAAAAATATATCTTCATATCATTCAAAATACATGATGACATAACAACAGCGAATTTTACAATCTTCAATGTAAGTATTAAATTTTAATCTTATTTTATATTGTTTATATGCATTTAAATGTGTGATTTAAATATTTTTAAAATAATCGAAACACCAATTCAGGATTAAACACTAGTTAGCCGTACTAGGCAAACTGATGCTTGACTGTTAAAATCGCAAACCAAATAAAATAAAACACAACTCTACCCTCTCCACCACTCCCCTCAATTATTACATCCTCCTCTCTCTCTCTCATTCTTCTCCCACCTCTCTCTAAAACCCCTCACTTTCTTTATCTAAAACTAACTCAGCATGTTAAACTCTGATGGACTCACAGGCACAATTATCGGCACAAAACAACGAGGCGTCGTCCATGTGCCGGTGAAGAAACCGTCGGCGAAGGACTGGCACAGCAAGGTCGACGGCCGTGTCCGGCGAATTTGCATGCCCATCATCTGTGTTTCAATTAAATTATATTATGGGTTGTACTTTTTTACGAACCTTGTAATCTTATTGTGATTAGTCGCTACTGCAAATTGTATTAAACAGAAACGTTGTTTATGGTTAAAGTAATTGTTGTGGTGATTGCACGTATTGTCCATCTCTGTATTCCATTTATAGTTTACAAAAGATTTTCACGTTCCTGATGGTTAAATCTAGTAACTTCTGTATTTCCGGGACATTTAGTGTAATGATTAACTGTGCTTTGTTGGTCGGAAGTCAAGATTTTCCGGCGTGAACTCTTTGAATGGTTAAACTCGTTCATGCTTCATAGATTTATAGTTATTTGACATGTTAAATTGCATTAAAAATGATATTTTTGTTGAGTTTGGTGCTGCCGGAAGTTGCCAAAACGAAGCTCAAAGGAATCATTCCGACATTTTTTTTAATTCTTATTTTTGTTAATACGACGCTTTTTCCGTCGTAAGTTCAAAAAATACGACAATATTATATGTCGTAAGTTCTAAACATACGACAATATTTTCCGTCGTAAGTATATTTATTATTTTATTGAACACGTGGGCCCTACTTTCTAACTTGCGACGCAATTTTATCTTGTGACGAAAAAATGAACTTACTACTCGACCAAAAATGATGATTTTTTTCCGTCGTAAATGGCTCAATTACGACGATTTCAGTTCAAAAAAACCGTCATAAATGGCCAGATTTGTTGTAGTGACAACTTTGGTCCACTTGATCACCTAGCTAGCTGATTATATTTTGGGTCAATATTGGTCCGTGTTTCGAGACAATCGGTGTTGGTTCATCAGTAAAACCCTTGTTTCTGTTCACTTGTAGTGTACATATGTAATTATATCACTTTACATCAACATTAGTACCTTATGTCACTAGGCACAAAGTCGCCTAAGAACTTAATAACTCGAGTACTAAAGAGCCCACTCGTGATCAATTATATATAATACTTATATATATATATTTTCTCTTTTTTCAAAATTCTGAACGAGTGCGTTTCGCTCAACCCTAGACTATTTATATAAATATGAGCCGACTACTAGCCATTTGACACCTAGCCACAACAACTAGCAATTAAGAGAATAACCATGTTAATTTATTATTAAGAGAATATCCTAAATTCTAAATATAAACAAGCGATTAAACCTCGACAAACAAATAAACCATGACCATGATCTAACACTCAAGCAACCTATAAGACTTAGTGAAATACAGTTATCTCTAGCATGCAAATCAATTCGATAAGACTTAACATCACTAAATACGACATCACTACACTAGCATCAATATCACAAATCAGTCGGAAAATCATCTAAGGGATCATGCTATTATGCACATGCATGAAACTATATGAACAAACTATCATTAAAAACTACAAAAAATAATAAAAAAAACTACTACATGGCAAACATGCAACTATATGCACTATACTATCATGAATATGCAAACTATATGCGACTCACAAAAAACATATTTTATACAAAACATATTCCTTCAACTACTACACCCAAACTTAAAATTTTCACTGTCATCAGTGAAGGTAATAGTAAGGAATCAGACATACCTACTCGGAATCAAGATCCTCACCCCCAATGGGTGAAGTGTCAGGCATGTCTGGAGGTGGATACACGGAGTCCTCGCCTAATACTGGGCACTGGATGTCAACACCTGTGGCTCTGAATGCAGTCCCTAATGCCTGGGTGAGATCACGTGCGAACCTGCTATGAATGTCATGCATAAAATCCATCTTCCTCGCTAAACGCCTATACTGCGTCGAACTCATGCCAACTCCAACATCTGCTTCTGCTTCCTCATGCTGCTGCTGCAATGGCCCAGCCTCTTCACCCAACTGAGCTCTCCAAGCTGCCTTACTTGCTTATGTCATCCAATCAGCATACATCTGATTACGTGGCCTTCCACCTGGTAGATGGTCAAAAGAGTAACCAAGCCCCTTCAAATCAGGCTTACCTCCTCCCCACTCAGTCATGTTCAATAAAGTCGAACTATCAATTGGGGCACTAGGGAGCTGCAGCTGCTCATGTGCTGGCCAATGAACACCAACTGCCACACACAACTTTGTCTCAATGGACGCATAGGGTATAGAACCCGTAGTACTCTCTCGCAAAAATCTCAGAATCCCTTTGTGAATAACCATACCAAGGTCCACATAGTCCCCCTACAGAATACCCTACAACAAGCGTGCACGCTCCACAGTAACATCATGCACGTGAGAAGATGGCATGATATTAGCACAAATAAAAGAATTCGATGCACGTGAAAACCTGTTCATGCACGAAGCAGGGAACGTGTAATAATCAGTTGTGCCCCTCTTGAACTTCCAGTGAGTCTCAGGCACACACAGAGTAGCAACTATCAAATCCAAATCAAAATCCTCCGGAGTCTTCTCATTCCAGATATCCTGATCGGGCTTCCTCGCGGGCTGCTCAATCACCCTCCTTATCGCTTCCGCACTGTACTCCACAGTCATCTCCTTCACTACAATGAAACCATTCTTCTCAGCCTTTGTATTAGCATAAAACTCACGAACCACACTCATGGGTATAGCAGCGGGTGCCTCGCAAAAAGCAACTCAGCCCATCTCCAAGATCATCTCCAATAACTTACCATATTTCCCCGATAGCAGAAAACCACGCTCCTTGGCTATAGGCTTCGAGAGAAGCCTTGTATACTCCGCTTCAGCCTCGGGAGTTGAAAACCTTGGCCTCACACCACCTGCACTCGAAGAATCAGTGGTGTTGCTGCTTACTTGAGTTAGATGTATTTTGGGTGCCATTGGGATTGAATAAGAGAGAATAAAAGATAAGCGTTTGAGAGAGAATTATGTTTGAGAATTTGAGAAGAGATGGAGAAGTTTGTGTATAAGTGTGTGTATATATAGGAGGTTGAAAGAGAATTAGATATGGAATTGAAGTGGGAATTGATTATGGGAATAATGAGTTTGATTTGGAGAGGGAAATTTGGGATGTGGAGAGTAAAAATCGGGTAAAATTTGATTTTACAGTAAAGTCCCCGATTTTCTCTTCTTTTTCTGATTTTTTTCCCGATTCAGGGGCCAGCGCGACCGCACGCTACCTCAACGCCGGCGCGTCGTGCTTCTGACTTTTCAGCGCGACCGCCCCGCTAGGCAGCGCGGGCACGCTCTGTTTCTGGAAAAGTGTCGCGACCACCCCGCTTCCTCAGCGCGGGCGCGCCGTGCTACTGTAGTTGGCCCCGAAATTTTTTATCTTTTTGATTTTTTTTGTGCTTTTCTCCTTTCTTTCTTCTTCCTCTATCTACTAATGTACAACAAACTTGGGTTGCCTCCCAAGAAGCGCTTGCTTTACGTCGTTAGCTTGACGTAGAAATGCGAGATCAAACGGACAATAAAACGGCACTAACCACCTCGCGGTTTGCCGTGTCACCATAGTAATTCTTCAACCTCTAACCATTTACCTTGAATGCTTGGTCCGGATCATTCTCAAAAATCTCCACCGCTCCATGTGAAAACACATTTTTGACAACAAACGACTCTAACCACCTCGACTTCAACTTTCCAAGAAAAAGATGGAGACGAGAGTTAAACAAAAGAACTTGTTGCCCCGGCACAAATGATTTATAAGTTCGTCAATATTTTAAACGAATTTCGGATAAATAAGTCACATCCATTCTTTAACATCCATTCTTTAACAGAAAAAGCTCGTTTTTTTAGCGTCCACGTACTTTGGGTTTATTATAATCATCAAACTCATTATGCGTTACAAACTATCTCTTAAGCCTTTCAAATACTACAAGCAACCTACTTGTTAAATATCTAATTTGTTAAGCAAAACTCGAAAAATAAATCATGCGGAGGCAAATGCATACCTATAAGCTTTGACATCCTAAAACGGATCTTGATCTGACCAAAATTCGAAGGCAAGGTGGTGGTATTGGTGGTGATGATGATGAGGATACCACCAAGCATATCACTGTCAGCACTCTTAATACCAACCCCACGGACCGCCACACCACGGCAGTTGACAGTGATGACATCATCGATGATGGCGGCGGTGTCGTCATTTTGTCTCGATCTCTCACCAAAAAAATTGGCTAGTGATCACAAATGAAAAGATGGCTAGCTCTATATAATGCAAAGTTCATAAAATATTAATTAACATGTAATATCTGGTTGTCAATATATATATATATACTAGTCATTGTGCCCGCTGCGTTATGGCGTTTGAAAAATATAATTGAGTTATCAAACATGATTGCGTTGTCTTTTAAATTTTTGGATAGTTATTATAATTGTGTAAGATGTATAGATTTGATGACATTGAGAGCATAACTCGGTTAAATTGGATGCAAAAGAAATGAATGATAAGTTTAGACATCAAATTAAACATATTCTTATGAAATTGGGTGTTATCCTTCATGTATTGTATATATATGATTTTTAAAAAATTAAGACATTTTATAAAATTATTTTCATATTACTACACAACGATTATCCAATTTCTTTTTAAGGGGTGAATTTGAAATAAAAATTATTTAATTTATTAATCTAATAATTTTGGCGAAACAGTTAGAATTGGGTATAGAGGGATGATAGTAAAATATTTCTGTAACGGATACATTTATGTGACATTGAAACTGTATTTAATGAACATTATGTGAAAATAAGTCCAACTATGTAGTTGTCTACTATTTGTCATGATTAACAAAGTACTTAATTATTTTGATAGAACCGAATATATAATATTCCTTATATTATATAGAAATTACCAAAAAGTTTTTTTATAATTAAATTTAACATTGAAGTGATTTTTATTTCCGTATACTACATATTTTCAAAAAAAATTGACAATTTTGATACAACATAATTTAATAGAGAGGAATTATTGTACCTCTGTAATTGTTTTATTGTAGTTGACATTGAACCTTTGTTTAATTAACACATTTAAGCTAATATAACTCCAACTACCTAGTTTCCAACTACCTAGTTGTCCGAACTGTGCCTATTTAGTAAAGTTAGTAGTTCAAAAAAAGTAAAACACAATCCTCTTAGGGTTCTAAACCAAATTGTAAACTCTGTTACCATTTAACAAAATGAGCAATCAAGAACTTATGGAATCCGAAGATGTAAAAATCCTGTTCGTGTGCACTAACATTGGAGAAAAATACAGGCCTGGATCATTGGTAAGATAATGTGGTAATTAGTAAGTATTTTTTTGGTTAAGCATTTTTGTTCTAGATTAAATTTTTTGATTGTTGATTCTTTGTACATGCAGGCACTACCGGATGTTTTTTCAATTTACCCCGGATATGAAATTCCCGAGCATGTGCTTTTACATGTTGAATTTGACAAATTTAAAACCTGGGTCGGACACATAAGTAGTGATGGTAGAAGCATAGATGGGTTACAAACCCTGATGGATTATTACCAGATTAAACCTTACCATCTGGTAGTTCTTAAATATGATGGGGTAAAAAAATTTGCAATGCAGATATATAATCCATATGCTGTAGAGATTATATATCCCTTTGACCACTGTATTCATCATGGGGCCTCTTTGTGCAATGAGACATATATAGAAAGGTTTCAATGTGAGTTTAATTTTAATGTTGTTGCAAATGAAATTGTGATCCACACCTTGAAAATAGAACCTAAACATTTTATCGGAGATCACTCAATGCCGGTGCGTGATTATACAGTCTAAAATGTGTTTGTTTTTCAATTTTTTGCAGTTTTTAATATATTTCTTTTTAGGTACTCACTGAAGATGGATGCGGCAAGATTGGTTTGTCAACAACTGTTGTAGACACGTTAAAGGTTTCATTTGGTAAAAAAATAAGGATGATAGATGTTAAATGGAAGTATGGATGTGCTTGTTTTGGAAGAAAATGGGTTGATTTTCTGTCTAATTTAAGTATAGTACTTGGTGACACGATAACATTTCAGAAACTTGACATTGATGTAACTTTGCATATATCTGTCTTTCGCGCTGCAATTGCATCAAAAGAGCAGTATCTCTCAGGTATATTTTGCTAGAGACCTTCAGTAAAGAACATGTTCATTGAAGTAAATATATTAAAATTTAATGCTAATTTTCTACAGATAAGTTGGGAGTCAGTAGGTCTTTCAAAATTTTCAAGTACATAACTCAAAGTTCTGTTAACAAAGGAGAAATAGTAAGTTCACCTATGACCCTAATTCCTTAAAAAAATTTCTCAATAATGGATTAACTTAATTGTTTTTTGTTAGGTACTACCCCATGTATTTGCATCCATTTATGGTCGACAACTAAATTCCGTTGTTAGAGTAATGATTGGTGCTGGGAAAATAACATCTTTCAATTATCTGCATTGTGAGAAGAAATTGCATGGACTAAAAGAATTTTTTAAATCATATCATGTTGAAGTAGATTACATTATTTTATTTAAATATGTGGGAACATCGTATTTCTCTGTGTTGATCTATGACTCCGCGGGTCTGGATCATCTACGTGATTTAGATGGGTATTCCTGTTTTGAGGACTTTGATGCAAAAATTTGTACACCGCCTAGTCATGGGGATTTGGCACAATCAGCTGATAAGGAAGTAGTTTTGATATAATTTTTTGCGGTGTAATTACATTGCTTCTATAATGATTTTATTGATTATGTTACCATTACATTTATTTTGTTAGTTGCTGATATGAAAAATGAAGTAATATCAATATCTTCTATGAGTATTGCAAGTTCTGAAAATGAAGAAGGTTAGTATACAATTACTTCTTAGTAGAATTGAAAATGGTACAACCTACCATTTCTTGTTACTCATATACATGACTTGTAATTTATGTAGATGTTTATGGTTTTGCCTTTGAAGATAGTGACCTTGAAGATATAGTTAATTTAGAAGTGGTGTTAAGACCATCTCATGTCCATCAAAATTATCATGGCGCGGTAATTAAAAAAAATTGATTTTTTAGACATTTTTTTGTGATTACAATATCTGAGTTTTAATATGATGTTTTTTATACTCTTACAGTACTTGGGCTCAAATATGTACCCCATAACCTGTAAATGGGGAATGAAGACTGCGGTAACATTTCTGTGGGAAGGTCATAGCTGGGCTGTTGAGGTGATAAAAACCAATGGTACATTCAGATTTGGCATAGGGTGGGACAACTTCATCAGTGATAATAACCTTGCAGTTGATGATCATCTGCTTTTTCGATATGAAGGAAATTTTACTTTCACTGTAAGTCGCCTACTTAATTAACTTTAGCCATTAGACTACGTATCATGATGGATGTAATAATGGTTCAGTAAGACTTAAGTTAATATTTTTCAATGACTCGATTTAATGTAATTGTACTTTAACTTATGTTAGTTGTTTCATATAAAAGTTTGATAATCTGAATTAGTATTATCCATCTATATTACACTCACATAAAAGTAGTTAAATCATAAGAGTTTGTCGAATATTTCAATTGTGATGAACATATAACAAACTTGATGATGCGCCTTTGGATTCCATTCTCAGTTGCTTTCTGAGATTATTTCGATGTGATGGTTTGTTGTCGAACCCTGACAAAGTAATTATAAGTTAAATAACAAACTTTATTAAGGTAACAAAATATAATAGAATTTGGAGTGGAATAATATATTACCTCTAAATCAGTATATGATTCTTCAAGTGGTCTAGGCTAAGAAACTTGTGATGTTTCTGAATCGTTGTTGGTTTTAGTTTTTTTAATTATATCATTGGCAAGGTACATGTTACATGTTCCATATATGTTTCCTTCGGTGATTAACAGCTTCATGATAAAGTCTTTACTTTCAATCTCTCTCAGAGGGTCTTTAACATCCTTTGCTACCTCCTAAAGGTAAGTAAGATAATAACTACTTGTTAAAGCAACCTTATTAAAACCTTGCAAATAGTTGGCGAGAAGTATAACAATGCATATATTTACCAGGGGTTATAGAAAAATAAAATAGTTAGGTTATAATGTCACCTCAATTAGATCGTACACATCTTTCTTGTAGCATTTCTAACATGCATTGTTATTGAGCAAAATTTGCAATACACCGATTTGGTCCTCACAGTTAAGGGTCATTTTATACCTTTGTAAGAAAGAATTTTTAAGTCATTGAATGTACATTTCAATAAATTAAGGACTGAAGGAGTTAAATATTTCTACCATTTCATTGGATATGGCACATCTCTTGGACCGCAAGTACAAACATTAATCTCCTGAGATATTGGCATTTCTTTGTAGCAAGAACTACAGATATTGGTATACCATTCTTGACCTCCAACTAAATTCTTGACTTTCAGATTACAAAGTACCTCTCTCTAATAAAGTATTCAAAACAAAATATCATATAATGTTATAGGTTCTCTTTGTGAAGTAACTCATTGAGTGTGTAAATAATCGATATGAAGCATGACTGTAACTGATTGGCATGGATTATTGTACCTGAACAAATTCTTTTCCAAGCTCTTTAATCTGTTGGACAGTAAATAATTTTGGAGCTTCATATAACCTATTTGATTCACTGTATTTATGAAACTCTGTTTCTTGCTTCCTGATAGAGTTATTAACAAAGTGTCATATATAGATAGATATACAAACAAACAGCGTGTAGACAGTTATGTTAGTCCCTTAACAATATAGCAAGAATTACAGAAGGGAGGTTTAATGGAATTCTTGAATCTTTTTCTCGAAATAAAAATGTTCAACTCGAATATAGATATAAGTGTTTTGATTAGCACAATGCGGAATAGAAATTTTAATTGAATCAAAACATAAGTAATTAAAAACAAGAGTCTTTAAAAACTTTCTGGTGGATTTAAACAATTCCACCAGAGATATATATTATATATCGAGAGAACTCTGTGTGCAAGAATGCTCACAGCTGCTTACAAATTGAACTACTGAGAATACAGGGAAATGCTAAAGATTCTGCTTACAAAGATTTCTCTGTTTTTGTATCTCAGCTCTCTTATTTCTATTTGCTACGTTCTTGGTTTATATATTACCAAAATTACAAAGTCAAAAAGACTGAATAAATACAAAAACTATCAGTCTTTAGCTTTGCTACTTTTCGTCCTCTATTACCCAGTTAATGGGCTTCCACGGTAGATTTGTATACATCTCGACGGTTGTGCTCAGCTTTCACTGTTCAACTGTTGTTTGAATTCTTTATATGATCATCCGTTGGACTTTATGAACATCCATTGGATATATGACCATCCGTCGACTTTCTGAACATCCGTTGATGGCTTCATTGATCATCCGTCGACTGCTATATTAAACATCCGTTGATAGTCATTTGATCATCCGTCGATGGCTTTGTTAATCATCCGTCGGTAGCTATTTTGGCACTTGACTTCATTTCACTTATGCATAATTACAAGACATCATTTATATACAATTAATCAACATATTCTGCATATCTAGTTAAAGTCAAAATGACTTATAGGCTACTACAGAATCTATACAAAGATGTATACAGAACTGTGCTACAAACTCATTATTACATAAGCTACTCACTCGATGGATAATAAGTCAACATCCGTAGGGACTATAATGAGTTATCCGTCGGGACTATAATTCTTATCCGTCGAGTGCTACTTTATTTCACTAAGTAAAATCTACTTAGATGTTTTGTTTATGAAATCATCAAGTACACAACATATACACAACAATCTCCCCCAATTTATGTCTACTGGAATTATAGCCATAAATTAAGAGATACTTGATGATAACAAAATATCCTAAACATACAGCTTTAAAGACAAGTAGATAATACTGAAAGTGCTTCAAATAATCAAAATGTACAAAGTTTGGCTCACAGTCATTTCAAGATGCTCCTCTAGCCTGAGCATATTTTTCTAGTTTCTTGAAGGTCTGGATCTTCTTCCAAGCTTCTTGTTGTTTTCACCAATCTGATTTTGGAGCTGCCTGTGGAATTTCAGTTCATCAGATTCTGAGAGATCTAGCTTTTCTTGTATTTCCAAGAGAGTCTCATTGCTAGAGATACTCAATTGGTCTTCTAACCTGAAGAATCTTCTCACACCTTTGTCATCTATGAACTCCATCAGCCAGTAGGGCCTTAGATGCACTCTTCTCCCTGTGTATGGGATGATTAGAGTCTTTGGGAGTGCATCTTTAGCTCTAATACTCCTTAGTTCTTCAATCTTCTTCAATACTAGTCTTCTTGCAGTTACATTAAACCCAAAGTTCTTCTTGAAGGATGAATAAACTTTAATCAGTACAGCTTGGCTCTCTTGAAGAATCCTGTGAAGTGGCCACACAATCTCTTTTCCTCCTTTGTACTTGAACACTAACCTTTCAGGTAGGTTTCTGTATGCATCAATTCCCCTCATTTCATCTAGTTCATCCAGATAGAGGTTTAGATCAGAAAATTCTTTGATGTCACACAAGTACAAGTAGTCTCCCTTGTCGACTTTGGGTTGAGCTTTAACTACTGATTTGGATTTGAGAGGTGACAACTTCACTTTCTTAACTGCCCTTGACTTTGTCCTTTTTGGCTTGCTAAGGATTGGTAAACTGAAGTCAGGAATTGGTATGTTATCCCGCTCTATTGGCTCATCCTTGGGTACAATAGGTTCACCATGAATATTCCTGTAGGGATCCACCACCCTTATATCTTCAAATACCACATAGGGCTTTGATGTTTGAGTTGTAGCTGGTGTGGGTACCTTAGGAAATTGATCTTCCAAATCTTTGTCAATAATATCCAGTTTCCTTTTTGTTCTTCTATCCAATTCTTTCTTTCTTGAAGATTTCTTCTGTTCTTCAATTTGATTCTTTGATTCAGCAGCTTCAGATGGTTGAGAGGGAATTTGTTGAGATGAATTCACAACCTGTAGCTTGGCCAAGATAGCAATCTGCTCTTTCTTTTGTTTAGTCTTCTTTGCATCTAGAGCAGCTTGCTTCTTTTCCTGCTTTAATCTGGCTTTTTTCTTCTCTCTTTGCTTGAGCAAATTGTGGATGTCCAACTACCACACAAATTTCCTTTCCAATTCTGAATATCTTAGCAATTCTCCTTTTTGAAGCTGAATCAGCTGGATCTTTATAGAAGACAATTGATCTTGACAGAAGCTTCTTCTCATCAGGCTTGGGTGTCTCATACACAGTGTCCAAGGGGTTCTTCAAAGATGATTTTGGATAGTTTGCCCTTGGTTTAAGAATTATTTCAGCCTTTGTAGACTTAATGCAGGAAGATTTTCCTCTTTCCAGATAATTCATGCTCATCTCATTCACACTGATTTGCTTGACTTGAGAGTGATGGATGGCTGACTTAACTGGCTCCTTGACAAGTTCAAACTTTTTCCGTATCTCCTCATCAATCTTATCCCAGTTGATCAAACTCAACCTTCCTTTCTCAACAACTTTCAAGTTTGTTGCTGCTGCTTTAATGAGATCTATACCATCTGCAACTGGTGGCTTGGACACAGTAATTGAAGGTACAATTACTTTGCTGATTTGAACTTGAAGTTTCTCCCCCTCACTTGGTCCTTTCTCCCCCTTACTTGGTTCTCTCTCCCCCTTTTTGTTATCATCAAGTTGAGGAGTTAGGCCTTGTGCTTTAGCCAGTTGCATGAGAAGATTTGTCTGAGACTGTTGATTTTAAAGAAGGATGGTCACCGAATTCTCAATAACTTGAACTCTATCTTCCAGCTTGGCCAGCTTCTTTTTAGAATTTGATTCTCTCCTCAGTCTCAGTAATAGATCCTGCATGGTACCATATGGCATGACTGAATCCAGCTTCTCAGAATTGCAGGTCTTCAAGTCAGCTATATCCTTTTTGAGTTCATCCACACTCAGATTCTGTCTTAATTGCTGTATATTCATTAGATGTAGAGAATCTAGGTGAGCTTGAAGAATAGTCTTGGTACCAGCATTTGAAGTTTCCTGAAGGGCCTTTTGAATAGCCATAACCTGCTTGACCAAAGATATACCAAATTGTCCTGGTGTAGATTCCTTTGCCCATGCCCATTCAGGTAAATTTGGAACAAAATTTGGGCCTTCATCTCCCCCTAAGTTCATGCTTCCATCCAAAGAAACAGAGTCATCATCATTAGAATTTACTTCAGATTCTTCAGATGGCTCACCAGCTTGAGAAGGCATCCTATTGACAGCAGCTTTATCTCTTTGAAGAGATTTTGAAATATGTACTAAGTTTAAAGTCTGTTCTGCCTCCACATTGCCCTGAGCAGCCAATAGTTGATAGGCTAACACAGGGTGAGTAAAAGTGTCAGCATCCAAGGAAATGTTATCAATTACAGCTTTGTAATGTTGCTGAAATTGTCTTTCCTTTTCAGCAGCATCCACAATCATTGACTCACTAGCAATGGCTGGATCCACCCTTATAGCTTCTGTACCTGCTTTTCTCTCATGTTCTCTCTTTTGTTGCATCAGGGTCTCACCCTGGCTCCCCACCCTCACACCCTCACCTTCACCTACTAAGGTGGGACTCCTCTCACTCACTTTTGCCAATCCTGAATAAATGGATTGCTGATTTTCACTCTTTTCCTCTCCTTTTGCCTGGGAGCAACCCAGCCTCTCACTCAATACACTCTCCTCTCTCAGTCCTAAGAGTGACTGCACAACCACTAAATCTTCTGCACTTGAAATAATTGAAGTTTGAAGTTGTGCAAAGATACTCGACGGATAAATGATATCCATCGAGTGAGTGGTAATGCTATCCGACGGATAACTACTGTTAAGCTTATCTATCGGGATACAATCATTACTCGACGGATGAGCAATATCCATCGAGAGAGTAGAAATGAATGAGGTGGGAAGAGAAACTATTGTTGACTCTGTGTTGATTGAAGGTATTTGAGGCACATATGTCACAATAGTATCTGAAAGAATTGGCAAGTGAGTCAACAAATCATCTAAAAGATGATGCTCACTTGCACTAGATTTTGGCTTCCCCAATAGAGTTAAAGAAGGGGAATCAGGAATTGAATTGTTTATCATATCCACTTCCAGAGAGTTTGTTGGTGAGTATGGTGTATCAGATGCTTCTATTATTAGAGATTTTGGTTGTGACTCCATATTTATTGGAGCCACATCAAACTGAATTTGAGAGAGTGCAGGGACTGTGTCTTTAGCACCAGTTTACACTGTGTGTGTGCCCTGTGCATCACCAGAGGTTTTAGATTTCTTCTTTCTTGTGTAAGTTTGGGGTGAGCTTGTGTCCCTAACCCTTTTGGCCTGTGCTCTTGGCTGAGAGCTTTGTTCAATAACTGCATCCTTTTGGGAGGATGCAGCTAGAAGTGAGCTTTTATCCTTTTTAAGCACTGCAGTTTGTTGGGAAACTGCAGTGTGGCTAGGTTGGGATTCACTCAACTCTCCATCCTTATTCTTGGGTTTTCTTTGATGTTCACCCCTTCCCTCACCTGACTTTCCCTCCTTAACACTCCCCTCTTTTGCTTTTGTGGATTTTTCAACTGGCATCTTTTGAGAGATGCCAGAGGGGGTTTTCTTTGATTTAGATTTGGAAATTGTAGAGGGTTTGGAGGCTTTGGTAGGCAACTGTTTGGTCATTGGCACAGTTGTCGTAGCCACTCCTGAAGTCAAAGAAATAGTGGAGGTTGGAATAGTTGTAGGGATGGATGAACTTACCTCACTTACCTGAGGTGCCTGCATTACAGGAAAATAGAATATTGGCACATCCCTGTGATGGTTGGCTCTGTTCAAATCTGCAATGAGTCTTCTCTCTTGAACCCAACAAGCCAGTTTGTTGTTTGGGTTCTCAAGCACAATCTCTTGACATAGATGGTTAGCCAATAACATGAAAAATCTAGCATAATACACATTCTTTCCTCTTTTAGCTAACTCACTTAGTTTAAAACCTAACTCAAACAAGACAAGGTCACTGAAATTATAAAATTTGTCTGTAACTAGCATGTATAGCATGTTAAGCATGGAAATATTCACTGAATCAAAATTACTGACTTTTCCAGAGAAAACTTTAGTAACCACATCACACAAGAAACTTCACTCCTTCCTAAGACCCAATCTCCTAATATCACTTAGTTTAGTAGTAGGAAGTGCATAATGCATGGAATTAAGCATATTGATAATATCAGTGTCATTGTGTGGTGAAGTCACATTATTATCATGAATTTTGAAACATACTTTTATCACATCACTATTGATACAGAACTCATTACCTTTGATGGTTAGTGTGATGGTCTTGTCAGCAGAGTTGTAGATAGCAGTGGTCCACATCTCTTCAACAACTTCACAGAAGATTGTGGGTGACTCCAACATGGCGTAATTTAGCTTGCAATTCTTCACAAAGTCCATCATCTTGTGATAGTCCTCTGATTGCTGAATACCCTTATTGACCAAAGCAGTGAAGTTGTTCTTCCCATAAATGAACCCAGTTTGAGACATAATCTTTACTACAGGTGCCATTATTAGAGAATGAAAGCTTGAAGAGAAAGAGAATATTTGCTTGAGAGAGAATGAAATAAAAGCAGTTGAATTTGAGAATGATAAAAGAAAACAATTGGAATGAAATAAGCTTTTATACTATCTCAAAAATAACTGATAAAAACAATAAAGAAAAGTAAATTAACCAATAGAAATTGCCTAAAATAGCCGTTTAAAAGTAAACTGTAAAAATTCCACCCATTATCCGTCGTGTAATGCTTACAAACTGTAAGTATACTCGATGGATAATGTTCAGGGAATTAACGGTTGAGATTTAGACAATTCGACGGATGAGGATAAACTGATATCCGTCGAGATATAAAGTATTCCAGAAATATAATTGACTTTTATTAGCAAGTAGTATATCGACGGATGACTAAACTCGATGGATAAGGGTCATCCGTCAAGATACAAATTTTGACTTAGCCAAAATTTCATCCAAGACTTAAAAATCAACTAAATTTCTGGCTACATTATAACTTGCAAAATAACTCAGATAAATTTAAGAGTAACTAAGCATACCTAACTCACTTATCAACCTTGAAAAGGTGGATTCATCCAGTGGCTTGGTAAAGATATCTGCAAGTTGTTTTTCACTTGGAACAAAATGTAATTCCACAGTACCATTCATCACATGTTCCCTTATGAAATGGTACTTGATGTCTATGTGCTTTGTCCTTGAATGTTGCACTGGATTTTCAGTGATGGCAATTGCACTTGTGTTATCACAGAAAATAGAAATCCTCTCAACTTGCAAACCATAGTCTAGCAATTGATTTTTCATCCATAAAATCTGTGCACAGCAACTGCCAGCAGCAATATATTCAGCTTCAGCTGTAGAAGTAGTAACTGAATTTTGCTTCTTACTGAACCAGGACACAAGCTTGTTTCCTAGAAATTGACAAGTTCCTGTTGTGCTCTTTCTATCAATTCTACAACCTGCATAATCTGCATCTGAATAACCAGTTAGATCAAAACCAGAATCTCTAGGGTACCAAATGCCAAGTTTTGGTGTTCCCTTGAGATATCTGAAAATTCTCTTAATAGCTATCAAGTGAGATTCTCTAGGATCAGCCTAAAATCTAGCACATAAACATGTAGTAAACATTATATCTGGCCTACTAGCTGTTAAGTACAGAAGTGAGCAAACCATGCCTCTATAATTTGAAATATCCACAGACTTTTCAGTAGTGTTTAGTTCAAGCTTAGTTGCAGTGGCCATGGGAGTTTTTGCAGATGTGCAATCCATTAGATCAAACTTCTTTAAAAGATCGAAAATATATTTAGTTTGACTAATGAATATTCCATCACTAACTTGCTTAACTTACAAACCAAGAAAGTAAGTTAGTTCTCCCATCATACTCATTTCATACTTACTTTGCATCAATTTGGCAAACTTTTTGCAAAGTTTCTCATCTGTGGAGCCAAAAATAATATCATCTACATAAATTTGAACAAGTATACTAGAGCCATTAACATTTCTGAAAAATAAAGTTTTATCTACAGTACCTCTTGTGAAATGATTTTCCAAAAGGAACTTTGATAAAGTGGCATACCAGGCTCTATGTGCTTGCTTCAGTCCATAAAGTGCTTTCAGAAGATAATAGACATATTCTGGAAAATTTGGATCTTCAAAACCAGGAGGTTGACTAACATACACTTCTTCCTCCAAATCTCCATTTAGAAAGGCACTTTTGACATCCATTTGATAGACCTTGAAATTGGCATGGGCTGCATAGGCTAAGAAGATTCTGATGGCTTCAAGTCTTGCAACAGGAGCAAAAGTTTCATCAAAATCTATTCCTTCTTGCTGACAATAACCCTTAGCAACTAATCTAGCTTTATTCCTGATTATTATGCCATTTTCATCCATCTTGTTTCTGAATACCCACTTGGTGTCTATTGGATTCTTTCCTTTAGGCTTGGGTACCAGCTTCCATACATTATTCCTTTCAAATTGGTTTAGCTCCTCCTGCATAGCTAAAATCCAATCAGGATCCAACAAAGCTTCTTCTGCCTTCTTTGGTTCTTCCTTTGACAGAAAGTTGTTGTATAGACATTCTTACTGAGTTGCTCTTCTTGTTTGAACTCTAGAAGAAACATCACCAATGATAAGCTCAAAGGGGTGATCCTTTGTCCAGTTCCTTTGTTGAGGTAGATTAGCTCTAGATGAAGAGACCTCATGGTTGTCTTGATGTGTGATTGAGTTTTGATTGCTAGAAACTCCCCCTGAGTTTGTGGATCTTTGATTTGAGAAAGGGGAATTTTCTATTGGTGATCTGTCTTGACCTCCTACTCCTTTTGATAACCCGACGGGTGGTGAATTTTGAGTACTGACAGATGAGGCAGGTTGTCTTCCGACGGATGAAGCATTATGTAACTCGACGGATGTTGAGTTTTGTGCTTCATTGGTGGTAGATTTATCTGCATTATCCTTAGACACTGTTTCTTGATCACTCTCATCATCACTGTCATCACTAACCATCTCCACATTGTCGAATTTGAGGCTCTCATGGTAATCTCCATCTTTCAGTCCTTCAATCTTTTTATCATCAAACACAACATGTATAGATTCCACAACAATGTTGGTTCTTATATTGTAGACTCTATATGCTTTACCAACAGTATATCCAACAAAAATTCCTTCATCTGCTTTAGCATCAAACTTCCCATTTTGATCTGTTTGATTTCTCAGGATATAACATTTGCAGCCAAAGACATGAAGAAAGTTTAGAGTTGGCTTCTTGTTCTTGAACAATTGATAGGGAGTCATGCATCTTGCTTGATTAATCAGAAGAATGTTGTGGAGTCCTTGCTGCTGAAAACTCATGCAGAATCCCATTTTCTTCACAAAATGCTCTTATGACAGAATTCTTAAGCTCAGTTCCATTGTCACTCCTGATTCTTCTAACTTTGAAATCAGGATGATTGTTGACTTGCCTTATATGATTGATGATGATTTCACTAGCCTCATCTTTAGACTTTAGAAAATATGTCCAAGAGAACTTTGAGAAATCATCTACAATTACTAGGCAAAATCTTTTCCTTGAGATGGACAATACATTGACTGGTCCAAATAAATCCATGTGAAGCAGTTGCAAAGGCTCTTCAATTGCTGAATCAAGTTTCTTCCTGAATGATGCTTTAATCTACTTTCCTTTTTGGCAGGCATCACACAGTCCATCCTTTATAAACTCCACTAGAGGAATGCCTCTTACTAGTTCTTTCTTTACCAGCTCATTCATGGTCTTGAAGTTTAAATGGGATAGCTTCTTGTGCCATAGCCAACTTTCATCCTGACTTGCTTTGCTGAGAAGACAAGTTACAGATTCTGCTTTGGATGAGTTGAAATCAGCTAGATACACATTTCTTATTCTCACACCAGTGAGAACCACTTTATTGCTTTGATTATTAGTCACAACACAGGCTTCTTTGTTGAAGGTTACTGAATTGCCTTTGTTACAAAGCTGGCTGATACTCAACAAATTGTGTTTGAGACCATCCACTAAGGCAACCTCCTCAATGATGACATTGTCCTTTGAAATCAAGCCATATCCCACAGTATAACCCTTGTTGTCATCTCCAAAAGTAATACTTGGGCCAACTCTTTCCTTAAGCTCTGTGAGCAGGGTAGAATCACCAGTCATGTGTCTTGAACAACCACTATCCAAGTACTAAAGATTTCTTCTGTTTCCCTGCACACATCAAAATCAAATCAAGTTGATTTTGGTACCCATATTTCCTTGGGTCCTGCCTTGTTAGCTTTCTTCTTCTGTTTCTTAGGTCTTATCTCATTTGACTTAAGAATTTCAGATTCTTCCTTAGTCATTTGGGTTGGACCTTTGAAACCATTCAATGCAACAGAATTATCATGCATATTATGGCTAACAGAAAATGGCATGCTTGGTGTAAACATGTTATTCCGGTAAGGCATGTTAAATGGCATTTGAGGCATACTGTATGCAACATAATATGGATTAGGTGCAAATGGCATATTAGCTAACTGTGCATTCATGTTCTGTGTAGGCATAACATTAACAGGCATGGGAGGCATGGCATTCATGTTAGGAAATTGAGACTGAACAGACATGGGAGTAGGCATGGAAGATTTGTAATTAACAGACAAATGATTTATACTACCATACTTGACACAGATTTTTCTAGGAGCATATTTATCAGGTGTGTAGTTATTGTGTTTGTTAATCCCTACTTTACCATTCCTATTGTTTTTCCTTTTAGTCTCTGTTTTTACCTCAATTTTCTCAAGTCTGTCACTTAACTGTTTGACAGCATGTGACCAACATTAGCCTTTTTCCCTTTCTTAACTTGACTTGACTCTCATGAAACAAAGTTCTTGGAAACAGACCCATACTTCTCATTCAGCTTGATTAGTTTGGCTTTGCTAATGGGCTTGCTCACAGCCGACGGATGAGGATTTTCATCTTTCGATGGATAACACTTTTTGTTATCCGACGGATAGTCCTCATCATCCATCGAGTCTACATCTGTTAGCAAACCATCTACCAAATTAGGTTCTAGTTTCTCTTTGCTCTTTTTCCAGGCTTCATCACAAAAAGACTCAATTCCTTGAACTTTGGTGATTTGAGCGTGGACATCCCTGGATGTTTTCCATGCTTTAATCACCTCTTGTTCAAGCTCGAGCTGCTTCTTTAAAATCTCTTCCTTTTTCAAGGACTCAGTTAATTCCTCCTTGGCAATCTTACACTCAACTCTTAGTTTCTCAAAATCAACAAACTGAGACTCAAGCACATTATTCCTCTCACTTAAAAACAAGTTATTTTCTTTGATTTTAGCATTTTCTTTAGTAAGAGACTTAAGTGTAACACGCAAATGATATAATTTTGTAGACATGTCATTTATGGCATCATTACACTCAGCTTTAGATAAATGTGCAAGGTTTATAGTAATTACATGATTGATTGAGGAACTTGTATATGTTTCATCAGACTTGGCCATAGGGCTAGATTGACATAGTTGACATCTTCATCTTCATGCAAACCATCTGCTGCCCAGTCATTCTCTTGTGTAATAAAAGCTCTTTCCTTTTGTTTGAGTAGATCAAAGTATTTTTGCTTATAATCCACAGACTCAAACCTTTTCTTACTGGAATCTGACTTTCTACACTCATTTGCAAAATGTTCTGCCAAGCCACATTTGAAATATTTGAATTTTGACTTATCCACCATGTTTCTATTTAGCTTGGCTGCTCCAAAGTTCTTCTTGAACTTGAGCTTGGCAAATCTCCTGGAAAGAAATGCTAGGTGCTCATCAATGTCCTCCATGTCATCTTGGCTCAATGAATCTTCACTTTCTACTGCAAGCCCCTTGTCCTTATTCTCACAGACCTTAGAAGTTGACTCAACAGCTTCCATCTTCACTTCCTTCTCCTTTTCCAAATCAACAACTAGTGCAATGGATCCTCCTTTCTTCTTTCCTCTCTCCATCCTTTCATCATGCTCTATCTCAAGCTCATAGGTCTTCAGGATGCCATACAGTCTCTCCAAAGTAAACTCTTTAAAATCTTGTGAGTTTCTTAATGAGACTGTCATTGGTTTCCATTCCTTTGGAAGAGATCTAAGGAATTTCATATTAGAGTCTTTAGTCTGATAGACTCTTCCATGCAACTTCAGAGCATTTAGTAGTTTTTGAAATCTACTAAACATGTCAGTGAGTGACTCACTTTCCTCATTGTGAAAATGCTCATATTGCTGAATCAAGAGCTGCATCTTGTTTTCTCTAACTTGCTCAGTGCCATCACAAATTATCTGTATAGTATCCTAAGCTTCCTTGGCAGTTTTACAATTGATAATATTGTCAAACATGTCTACATCAACTCCATTGAACAGAATGTTCATGGCCTTTTTATCCTTCCTGACTTGTTCAATGTCAGGATCAGACCATTCGTGCCTTGGCTTGGGAACTGATGGCTCATTTCCTGTTGCAGCTCTCATTGGAACATGAGGGCCTCTTTCTATGTAGTCCACATAGGCCTCATCTTGAGAAAGCATATGAAGATGCATCTTTACCTTCCAATGATGGTAATTATCTTTATCTAGAAAAGGAATCTTGACTCCAACGTCTTTCTTGTTCATCTTGCTGAATTGTTTTGATCTTTAAACTCTTTGTAGATTAAGAGCTTGCTCTGATACCAATTGTTAGTCCCTTAACAATATAGCAAGAATTACAGAAGGGGGGTTGAATGGAATTCTTGAACCTTTTTCTCGAAATAAAAATGTTCAACTCGAATATAGATATAAGTGTTTTGATTAGCACAATGTGGAATAGAAATTTAATTGAATCAAAATATAAGTAATTAAAAACAAGAGTCTTTAAAAACTTTCTGGTGGATTTAAACAATTCCACCAGAGATATATATTATATATCGAGAGAACTCTGTGTGCAAGAATGCTCACAGTTGCTTACAAATTGAACTACTGAGAATACAGGGAAATGCTAAAGATTCTGCTTACAAAGATTTCTCTGTTTTTGTATCTCAACTCTCTTATTTCTATTTGCTACGTTCTTGGTTTATATATTACCAAAATTACAAAGTCAAAAAGACTGAATAAATATAAAAACTATCAGTCTTAAGCTTTGCTACTTTTCGTCCTCTATTACCCAGTTAATGGGCTTCCATAGTAGATTTGTATACATCTCGACGACTATGCTCAGCTTTCACTGTTCAACTGTTGTTTGAATTCTTTATATGATCATCCGTTGGACTTTATGAACATCCGTTGGATATGACCATCCGTCGACTTTCTGAACATCCGTTGATGGCTTCATTGATCATCCGTTGACTGCTATATTAAACATCCGTTGATAGTCATTTGATCATCCGTCAATGGCTTTGTTAATCATCCGTCGGTAGCTATTTTGGCACTTGACTTCATTTCACTTATGCAGAATTACAAGACATCATTTATATACAATTAATCAACCTATTCTGCATATCTAGTTAAAGCCAACATGAATTATAGGCTACTACAGAATCTATACAAAGATGTATACAGAACTGTGCTACAGACTCATTATTACATAAGCTACTCACTCGATGGATAATAAGTCAACATCCGTCGGGACTATAATGAGTTATCCGCAAGGACTATAATTCTTATCCGTCGAGTGCTACTTTATTTCACTAAGTAAAATCTACTTAGATGTTTTGTTTATGAAATCATCAAGTACACAACATATGCACAACAAGTTACTTATAATTTTCTGAAAAGCATCCAACGTAGAATATATCATACATTAGTCTCATGTGTTGCACACTATGGTGGTTCGAGTTAAGATGGAAAGTGGTTGCCGCAACGTTGGATATGTCCACCTGACCTGAGGTATAATGTGAATGTTCTTTAGTAAATCAGTTGTAGTAGAATGAAAACAAAAATTATTAGTGATATAAAGAACATTATTGCACCTTGCCATTCAGTTACTCTTCCACAACCAATTATGATAATGAGAGGGTACTCTAGATCTCCTTTCAGCGCTTCATCGAACTCTTCTGCAAATGCATCCCAGAACGTGACCTTTGAACTATTCTTCCCGTCAGAAATTTGAAACTTTATCTGTGTTTGTTGTTGTTGGAATTTGTTTTTGAATTTTGACAATGTCAAATGCGTATCACATTTACACCAATAACATCTGTTTCTAGAAATGCAAACGAATAAGTAACTAACTTAGGCAAATATGTTAGCTTAAAAACTAATAGAAATTAAAAAAATTGATAACATGTTAGATATGTAGTTTGCTTAGACAATTCCTTTAAGTCTCCCAAGTCATAAAAATCAAAAACGGCTTGCTCTATGCATACATCTTTCTCTTCCAACTTAATTATTTTTGTATCACCTGAGAAGACAATTTGAATATCTTTTAGGATGCAATGAAATTTATCTTCTTCTTTGTAATCCTTTATTGTGAAGTTTTTGAATAGGTAAACTTTTCCAACTTCAACAGCGGGTTCTACTACATGAGCTACTGTACCAGGAACAAAGACATGGATCCGTGAACGCTGAATGGAAAAAAATAGTTCTAATCAAAAAACAGTAATATTAAAGTAAAAATGTATCATAAATTGAAATTGGATTACCTTGATGTCCACAAGTAGAAGATTAAACCATTTGAATGGTTCTTTTTGCTTTGTCTGACCTCTCCAGATGTTTAAAACTCTGGCTTCGACCTTCCAGTCATATTTCCCTTTTCTAAGATCCTTGAAAGAATCATATTTTCTGGTTGCCATACTAATCTATGGTATAGTTGATAAAATGCAGTTGTTATCTTGTTTAGTGTACATATGTAAAAGGCATGGCAGTTATTTATAGTGTAGATTTGGACATTAATATTATGGTACAAATGTCTTAATTGCGGACTTCATTAATTTCCACCTTCTTTGGTAGATTGGAATTTTGAATTCAAATACATGTCCTTAATTAAATTGTACATAACATTAAACATGAATTGAACACATGATATTGAAAATAGCAAAAGTTTCTAATGAGTAGACATGAAACAAATTTTGAAATAGTATTCCACTACAGATCCACTGGACTTTCTATCAGCCTACAGAGTAAACCTGGAAAATATTAGTAGTTCTTAATAATCATTAAAAAAATTTATCTGAAAAACAATGCGACTTATAGGAAAGTTGAATTTTTAAGATTTTTTAATCTTTGCCAGCCGCTGACTTTCATCCAATTCAGTCTTGATTACCGACTTGTTCTTCCTGGTTCTTGTCTTGGTTGTTGATTTCCCAGCTGGAGGGGTTGTCTGGTTGTTCATTCTTGATTGAGAATCAGGTTCCTATATAATACATTTGCAAACAATTGATATGTAAACAATTAATCAGAATGTTGTTCCATATTATAAAAACTAAGCTTAATACCACATCTGTCAGCTCCAAAACTTGATGACTTATAACTTCATCTGGGTTATGTGTATCTAGAAGTTCCAATGGTTCACCAAGATACTTGGCAGCATACACATCTGACTCTTTGTTGATGTTGTCCTTTGTTGGCACTAACATGATAATATATTGTTTTTTCTCGAATTCCTTAAGAATTGGTGGGAATCGCGATTCATCACCGGCCTAATAATAACCCATAAAAATTAGTTAATTTGCAATACATATAATTATTAATTTAGAAATATGGCATACCTCCCGGTTGTCATTTTCCACCTCATAAACATCTTTCCCAATCAACCGTTGAACCTCATCATCAGGGAAAATAATAGGAATGAATCATGTTTCATCTGAGCAAACTGTAACAATTCTAAACCTACAAAAATATGCAACATAAATTGCAGGTTATTTTTCTTGTAATATAATATAATAATAATGACCATTACAATTTTTTTTGCCAAATATACCGTTTATCCAGAATTGGTAGATTCCTTTGGCAGTTGTTACATCGATACCTTCCGTCAACAATGGTGACCTCTTCATCACATTTTATATGAAATTTGTCATACCAAGTACAATCTTGTTCGACTTTCTTCACTGTTAGTCGGCACAAAACAGGAATCTGTATTGATCATAATGGGAATTTTATTAATAATATTTTCATGCAATCTGGTATTGCATTACTTTAATCTAAGTATTCAAACCGTGTGAAAATTTACTTCTACGTCTTTCTCAGTGAAATTTTTTAATTTGCTTGACAGTGTATAAAGTGGCATCTTGAATTTCTTCTTTCATCGACATTGTCATTCTAAAAAATAAGTGCAAAAATAAACTAATTGAGTAGTGATGTAATGAATTAAATTCGAAATCTTTTATGTCTTAATTTAATTTTCATTTCCAATAAAATCACTAATACATGTTCTTCAAGATTTGGACACTGTAGTGTTGTGGGTTAAAATAGTATCGTGTAGCCGGGTAATTAGTCAGGTATGTCTCACCTGTAGCTACAATGATTAACAAAGTGAATCTTATAATGTTATACAGATGAGACTTCAAGTACTTTCTTTGAAAAACATGTTATAGGCTAGTATTTACCTTCAAACTTGTTTACTTTAGCACTGGAGATTATGACAAAAATTTCTTCACCGTCAATATTTTTCAAATCGCGCTCAAAACATTGCCCAAGCTCGTTAAAGAAAGTTACATTAACCTCATCTCTGTAAATGGATTAATTAGATATGTACATTGCTTAGGTAAGTTCAGAATTGTAAACATGTTAATGTAAGTTTGGTATTTGGGTAGTGAACAATACCTCCCATCTGTAATCTTAAATTTCATATAGCCCTTGCAGGAGTCATCCTTTCCAGGAACAGATCTTGCTGAAGAAGTGTTCAGCTTTCCAACCACGTCTACAATTACATATATAGTAATGTTATTAGGTTACATTTGTTGTAATTTCAATAAATTAAATTTTTCAAGGTTGCATTACCAATTAAAAAATGCTTGTCAAGCAAAAACTGTGGTACATCTTTCAAAGCAAATAGGACAAAGGCATAGGGTTTCATAAGTACAACTTCTTCCTTCACTCTTTCGAACTTGGTCTGGTTGTCGAAATATATATGTTGCTCATTTCCGACAGCTCTATTGATCTCTTCACCGGTGTACTCATTAACTTTAAAATTACAAAGAGTGTATACCCGACCTTCTTCAAGGTCCTCTCCAAACACATCACACAACTTCTCACTAATAAATGCATGGATTCTGCAACTCTGCAAAAGAATAATTACATTAATTTTGAAGCAGTTGAAGATAATTAATTCGTACCATGAGGAGTAAAAGGTAGTTAACCTATTCATCCATAAATATGATATTGAAGCCTTTAAATTCTTGGGTTGTCCTTTTTATTCCTTTCCAGACCGCCTGCGCCCTTACACGAACGAAGTAAACTATCTTCTATGCTCGCAAGTTGCATAAGGTATTGAATGTGGTAGACATCATTATCACTGTAAATGATGGATACAGCTTGTGTATATTAATACAACTTTCACACTCTGAATAAATATATGATCAATTTATGAACAAACCTCAACAGGAAAGCTTTACTGAGACAGAAAAAGCATAGAAAAGTTCGAGTAATAAATAAAAAATTTGTCTCAAAAGTAAGATTGTATACTGTTTAAAGGGTACGCTGACAAATTAGAGGACAACCGGCGTTCAGAAACTTACACCTTTGTAAGTATTATATTAGTGTTAGGGCATACTTTTTCAGACAGGATGCAAGTAAAAGGTCATTGAAGTAAGCTTCATTTTAAATGCTATCTTAATTATTGTAATATGGTGCAGAGTGGAAGTGCATTTACACATAGGAGCGGCTTCAAACCAAGGGTCTAAGACATGAACTAAAGAACATTGTCTTCGTATGAGATGTAACGGACCATAGAAAAATATGGGACCTCTGATTGAGGTGAAGTAAATTTTTATATGCATAAAAATATTTTTCGGTTAAAAGGACTTGGTTTGTCCAAGAAATTGATCATTACTTTTTTGAAAGGCTGTCATTGACATGTCTGAAATGCGGACAGCTGTTATAATTTATTTTTTTCAATTTTCACTATAATAATATCAATTGTCCTTTTTAAAGCCAAATACAATTTTTTAGTCTATTACTGAAAATATAATTGTATTAGTATTGTTTATAATTCAATATTAAATACTTATAGCTAATAAAGTAACCTAATATATGTTTAATTATTTAATATGGCAACTGATATTTATTGTGGTTTTAAAATTGTCTCTCCAATTATAGTACTTGTATTTTCCAACTGTAAAACTTTGATTATTCTCATATATAACGAATGTGGTTCCAAATTAGGAAAATATATCAACTGTCATATAATAATATCTAGACAAATTATATGTATTTTATAATGCATATGTAACACCCCCAAATCTGGGGTCGGGGATCCGGGTTGTCACGAGTTCCAATTCCCTTAACAACTCTTAATCTTAATAAACAACCAACCACTGCGTACCGTGACCCCACAATATATACACACATACCACAAGTTATAGTCTCAGAGATGAATACCAAAAATAACACAAGTCATTTTATTCCACAATTATAAACCGTTACACCTTAAAAGGGTTTCTGAATAAATTTACATTTCCTTGCCATTATTACAATTCATAAATATACATAAGTCTGGTACATCAAAAGTTAAAAGCCTAGCCTATTGGTAGATCCTACCTCGGCTATAACGGCATCAACGCCTACAGGAAACTGCGGAACGTTTCCTAACCGCTTGCGAATCGGGAGCTTGGTCCTGTTCATCTTTTCTATCTGTTGTTGTGTGATGAAAGAAAAAAGCAAGGGTGAGCAACAAGCTCACCGAAATAATATGTATAATAATTAACAATATATGAGCATTCTCATAGTACTCATGAAAGTCTTAATCAAGAAGAAATGAACCAAGTTTGATATCTTAATGCGACGAAGTCGCAAAATATTCAGTATATATACTTATATACTTTTCAAAATCTTGGAAGTCCTCTTCCATGCCTAATATACACAGAGTTCCCGTTTATAACTGTATAAAAATATCGTTGCAATGTGATCTCATATATCTAACCTTGTCTCAACGTTTTTGTGAAAATCTTTGTCATGCATAAGATAATCATTAACCAGATATAAGTTTAAAAGATGAAGTTACAAGATACTCCAATATACTTATATCTTTTCCAAATACTACTTGAACTACCACCGTTCAAGTTATAATCAGTTTCAAAAGTTCATCACACTGATGAGACTACAAGACAAGATTTGAATAGATTCAATCTTTGAATATCATTATAAATAATGAAGTTACGAGGTACTTCATTAAGTCCCGATATATATATACACATATATATATACATTTCATACACTCCTTGAAAACCTCTGTTATGAAAATATAAACAGAGTTGCAATATCCAATGAATTTGGAAAGAAGAAAACCTTGGCATAAACCTGATATCTTGCTGATCAGGCAAAGATATCAATAAGTAACCTTTTCTACTAGTAGATGGACGAATTCCCCACTGGTCATCACCCTGGCCGCAATAGGACCTTATGTTGGACTGCCACTCAGCCACTTACGCATTTGATGGACTCCCGCTGAGCCACTTACACTTTCATGGACGCCCACTGAGCCCATGTTGCTTATGCCGACTCAAATAGATGAACTTACTTCCCGAACGATGGGCAAGTAATCAAGATGTTTCTCAAAACAGCAACCTCATTGCGAATGTAAAATACACCACTGAGCCGGATCCCTCAGGTTTTGAGCGAGTATTTAAATCCCCTTCGAAAGGAAGATCTTAAATATATAAATGAGTTTTGGGATCCGCTCTAACTTTTAAAAATCATTTTAAAGACTCAAAAACATTTTTAAGAATGTTTGGAGTAATGCTGATTTAATGAAATAAATCAGTCCCGATATATTAGAAAATATCTGAATATTATTATTTAAATAATATTCCCATAAGGATAATCTCTATATAAATAATTTGAAGTAGAAGTTTTACAACTCATACTTGAAATGAATATTAAATAACCAAAGATATATTTATACGAAAGTACTATCTTTATTTGAATAATCGAAAATAAGTTTGATTATCGAAACATTATTCTTTAATAAAATAAAGAATATTATTTAATAAATAAGCGGAGTCATAAGTCCTCAAATGAATATTCAAAATAATATTCATTAAATAAAATAAACGGAGTCAGAAGTCCTCGAATGAATATTCAATAAATAAAATAAACCGAGTCATAAGTCCTCGAATGAATATTCAAACTAATATTCATTAAATAAAATAAACCGAGTCATAAGTCCTCGAATGAATATTCAAACTAATATTCATTAAATAAATAAGCGGAGTCATAAGTTCTCGAATGAATATTCAAAGTAATATTCATTAAATAAAATAAAGCTATCGAATAAACCTTATTCGATTAATAGTTTTGAAACTATATCAATATATATATATAAATATATATATATATATAATATACTCGGGAACATCGACTCCCGATTTTAGAAAATGTTCACCTTTGGGTCCTCTATCCTAAGGGTATACACAACTACTACTTATCTCTAGCATATGTATTATTCAACTTCTAAGCATTGAAATCAACAGATAGATAACCAGATTACGAAACAGACATGCATATATATACCATCTCAGCATGCTTCAATATATCACAAAATCTGCTAATTAACCAACATGCATCTATCACAAGATAATGCATATACATATATACATCACCACAACAGTATAACGGGTAGAAAACTTGCGTGAGTGCTCCCGGATAGACTTAAGCTTAGAGTGGGTCCGATAACCTATGAACAACAACATAAGTCGGAATTAAACCCCGGTCGCTTAAGAAACTAGACTTTAACCAATTGAACCCTAACGTTTGCTTTTGCGCTTAATGATTCACTTACGTCGCTCGAGTACCCTCGGCTCCACCATTTTTAATAAATTAACCATTAAGATTTTTAAAGCGATTCTTTCGCGAGTACCTTAACAACTGCCTAATCCACTTAACCTAATTGTTTCATACCCTAGTTAGTCATTTAAAGTCCTTAACCAAGGTTTTAAAGTAAGGCGAGGCGTAATGGTTCGGTCGCGAAACGCCGTTACTTAAAACGGTCGTTTCTCCTAAACCGTACATTGGATTCAAACGAACCACATATCAAAACGAAGCTTGAAACATAACCTATCTAAGCATGGAAGTGGTTAGTTTATAGAAGTGGGTGTTCGGGTCCAACAGTTAATCACAAAAGAGTTTATAGAAAATCGGGCATTACGACGGCTATAACCTAACGATTTCCAAAGTTTAAACTATACCAAATCATCACCAATTAAACAAAAATCCAACATCCATCAACATCAAACTAAACCCATTCATCTAAGCACCATTATCATCCAAACAAACCAAACTTAAAACTAAGGGTTCAAGAGTTTATATCTTCCTTGGAGAGTGGGTAGTCACTAACAAGCCTCTAGGAACCTTGATCTATGCTTAATCAACCTTAAGCTTTCATGAAAATCAAGAAAATCAAAGTAAGTTACTATTCACTACTATTAATCCTCATCTTTGATGAGTGGATTAGCTAAGCAAACCATGGAATCTTGATCTTAAACTCATGGTATAACTAAGTTATGAAATATAGGATCCAAGGAAACAAACCTTGTAATTTTCCATGGCCTAGAACTTGAGTTTTGAAAATCTATTTCTTCATTTCTTGAAAAGGCCGAATGGAAGAAGAATGAAATGGGGGAGAGCTTTTGCTTGCTTGTTTTTCCTTGGGAAATGAAAAAGAAATGCTTGGTGGAGGAGATTTTTGAACAAATATCTTGATAAAGTGATGACATCACTCACACATGTCATTACTTGCATCATTCCTTTGCCACATGTCCTTCCCTTGTGGTTTGATGATGTCATCCTCCTCTAATCTCTTTGATTAGTGCTTAATTATTTGATTAATCCTTTGGTTACTTATATAAGCTTGATCCTTGGTCGCTTATTTGTTTTACGGTTCGCTTCACTCTCGTTCTCGGTGATCGTTCGAGGGATCATATCCAGGATCTTATTACTTGGGTTCCCCTAAACCTTTCTTAATATTTTATATTCCTTTTATGATCCTCTCTTAAAATCCTTGAATTTAAATCCTTTTAATCATGTTACCTTATACTCAATTCTTTCGGTATCTGGTGGATTTTCGGGAAAAATCAAAGTGTTCGAATTTGGATTCTGACGATCTTTACATACACTTATATCCCATATAAAGTACTAATAAGATCTTAGAATTTCTATAACAGTACTCCTATATAGTGTGGCATGAAAAATTTCCTTAATCAGCATAATCAGCAAAATCACTATTTATAAGGGTTACAAAAAGTCCAAATTTTTTTGGGGTTATTACAACATATATTTCTGATTATTTATTAGAATTTCAATCTTAATGTATATGGTCAACTTAGATACATGTTTGTTACTATCATGTCAGTATGGTAAATTGTTTTGTTATAATATTATAATTAATAAAGTTGAAGAATAACACATTTAACAATAACTTAAATTGTAATAGTCAATTAAGAAAGTAATATTGGTACTCATCATTACCGTTATTATTGTTAAAACATTTTAACTGGCATAAAGATCATTCGGTGGTGATTGTGTATATTGATCAAACACTCCCATATAAATTGTCAAAAATAAAATTTAGTTTTTAAACAGCATTCTCACTTGAATAGTTGTAGAGAAGATTACCAACCATCAAATTGTTGAAACGTACATTAAAAATTAATATTAGTTCTCATTTTTTAATACATATAATTAGTTTACAGTTCTCAATGTCAATATATTTTTACACCTTCATATGAACTACAAACCGTATTTCGTAATTTGTTTGTACAGTATTGTTTAATCATTCAAAAGTAAATACTTATAGCAAAAAACTTGCAATGCTATAGTCATCAAAAGCCTTTATATATTACATATACAAATTTATTTTGGATGCGAGATCAACAACTTTCTCGCTTGGATAATTGTAGAGATGAGTAACAAAGTCATAGTTTTATATCGTAAACCAAAAGAAGGTTCATATAAAGATTCAAATAAAACTATATTATAACAATACCGTTATAAACTATGAATTACTTGAAGTACTAATTCTTGGTACGTAGTTAATTATCGACTAACAGTGAAAATATGCAACCATTTCATAAGAATAATGTTTTGAGTTCGAGATAATATTAGTGCTTCACTTTGGATATCCTCGGTAAATGAAGAAGACAGTTTTAAAATTTATTCAATAAGGTGTAAGGAAAATAAAGCTGATAGTTGACAATTACAATACTTGTATTTATTCAACGAAAACGTAGTCGATAGCTAACAATTATAGTACTTGTATTTGACAACAGTAAAAATTTCATTTTTCTCATATATTACGAAGGTGGTTTCAAAATATAAATATATATCAACTGTCATATAATAATAGATAGACTAAATATACGCATCTTATATAACGTATATTTTTTAGTATAAAATAATAATTTCAATCTTACTGTATATGGACAACTCAGATAATTGTTAGTTACTATCATGTCAGTATGGTTAATTGTATTGTTATAGTATTATAATTACTGAAATTGAACAATAACACGTTAGACAGTTACTATCATGCCAGTATGGTTAATGAAACTATATTATAACAATAATTTTGTAAATTTGGAAAAATATTAGTAGTTTACTTTGGATATCCTATATAAATGAAGAAAACTCCCTTAAATTTCCATCAATATTGTATATGGAAATCAAAGTTGAGAGTAAAAAATTACAGTACTTATATTTGTCAAAGAGAAAAATTAGATTCTACTCACATGTCAATCAGTAATTTTTATAAACAACTATGTTTATTGTTTGTTATTGTCATGACAATATGGGTATTTACAATATTATAATATTATATTTACTCCAATTCAATAATAACACGCTATACAATTAAATGATTTATAATAAACATACAATAAAATTATATTAGTTCTCATCTTTTAATACAGATTATATATTATATATGTGTATTAAAACAAACTTTGGGTTTTTTCATTTAATTTATATAATTTCTTTTATCCAATGATTGTGAATAATCCTACATTCTATCGTAATCTAAACTATAAGCAGATATAGGTCAGGTGGCTTTTAAATTTAAATGGTTTAGAAAAACAGAAACTTAAATTGGTTCAATACAAAACTTAAATATCAATAATTCATATCAAAAGGACATCCAGAAAATAGTTCTCCTAACAAAGATAATAGAAACTGAAAATCTAGCATTGTGGGGATAAATCGTCCACTTCTTCAGAACAGCTAGTCTTAGCATTGCTATTTAGAACAGTCAGTGAATAATACCATATTTCCAGTACCTGTATATGCGAAGAAAAATATGTTAATGACTACAAAAAGGGGAAATTACCCACATAGCTATAAAATTTACCGATCTCGGAGTATTTCGACAATTGGACTATTATGGTTGATGTAGAAAGATGTGGAAGCGCAGTTAGAGAGTGAAACACGACCTAGGACATTGTCCATTATCTTTGTACAACCACTAACAATGATTATAGTAGGTTTAAGATAGTGAACTGCGGCATCATTCAACGCATTGTTACATGTAATAGCAAGATCATCCCATAGAAGGACGGTTACATGATCGCTGCATTAGAGAAAATATTGTAAAAATTCAAAATATTGGATGAATATAAGAGCATAAAACGGCCGATAGAGATGCGAAGTTATGTTTCAGATATTATAGCGTATCTGACAGCACCAGCTCGAGAACCTTTTGCTCCTCGTTTTCATTGTTGGTAATGGTACGCAAATTTTGTTGTCTATGAACTATTCTTACGATATCTGATTCTCAACAAAGTTAAAAATTAAAAAATCCAGTTACATATAATGTTACATAAAAAAAGGTACGTACCAATACAGTGGTTCGTCTGAAAATCAGCCGCATTCATATTACACAGAGGAGTGAAGTTGAAAATTTCTTCAAGCAATAAACTATCGGCACCGTTTAGTTTCTTGGCTTTGGTAGTGTGGTTGAAATTAATGTGTCTATCTCCTTCAACACATTTGTACATGCCAACGAAATTCGTAACTGCGAAATTTTCAATTTCATCTGTTTCACCAACAACTAAAATGTCGTCGAAGATAGTGCTTGCAGTTGAAGACATGGAAACATAAATCCGATTTCTCTGCAAAACTTAGAGAATAATGTCAGAAATTATTTAAAAAAATAATCTTCAATGAGGAGATGATATTAACTTACATTCTCATCAATAAGAATGAGATTCAGATTTCCAGTACTTGGAAAGAAACGACTCATGCTTCTCCATTTCTTGAACACCTGAACTTTTATTTTCCAATCAAACTTCTGAATAACTTCAAGTTTGTCAAGTGTTTGATATGGATTGTTCTCCATCTCTAATTTATTACTGGAATGATTAGGAAGATGTAGATAACTATGCACATATAGTTATGTAATATATAGCAGGTGATGTAATAAATAATATATGGTGGAGGTAGTTGCCATAATTTACTATTATTAATCAACATTTCCCGGGTACAACTCGTGAATTGATTTTTCAGAAAAAAGTACTGCTGGTTTCAGAAACATGATGCATGTGAACTTTCAGTAACAGGCTATGGTCAACTCTGATTTTGCTAGGCATTTTTTTATGTTGTATATGACCACTAATATCCATTTACTTCTATGTGCAAAAATTAAAATTTTGCGTCTACTTCATCTTCCTTAGTAGCCTTTACAATCATAATATATATGTAATAGATAAAAAACTAATCCTACAATTCTATAATAAAGAATAATGTACATTTAAATTCGGTGATATTTGGTTTACATTGTCAAAGTATGTAATCAAAAATCAAATGATAAAAATATTCAGCATTCTAAGCATTAGGTAGTTGATAGAAAACTTCTTTGTTGATAACATTCTTTGTTACATTGGTGGGAGAACCATTGCGACCCTCGATAAATATTTTGAGTCCTTCAGCAGACGTAACTCGACTAATAGCAATGTAAAGCTGGATGTGAGTGAAAACCGGGTCAGGCAAGAACAAACCTACACGTTGAAGCGACTGGCCTTGTGACTTGTTGATTGTCATTAAATAACAAATCTGAAGAGGCATTTGTTTCCTGATGAGCTTGAAAGGCAACTTGGTGTCTGTAGGAATAAGTTCCATTAGAGGAATGAAGTGCCTAGTTCCAATGTAGGCACCACATATAACCTCACACTCAACACATTGTTTCAAACATTGAGTAACAATCATTCTAGTGCCATTGCAGAGGCCTAAAGTCTGATTTAAGTTCATCATCAGCATAACAACAATACCTACCTTCAATTTTAGTTCATGGGCCGGGAGACCTGCAATGTTCAGTGAATTCAAGTACTTGGGAGGGAAAGCATAACTCATTTCCTCAGTTGTTCCACCAAAGTCTTCGGCTTTATCAACACTATAATAAGTGAATTCAGCACCTGGGATTGTCTCTACAATTAAAGAATTTAAATGCGCAACAACTTTATTTGTGGGAGTTAAAATGGCTCTCTCACTTATGTACTATGGGGACTTGTCATTGGCTTCAAAATCAGGATATGTCCATTTAATCATATTCTCAACTGAATTATGCATTTCAGGGTCACGGAATTGGGGAGGAATGGGAATTTCATCATCTTCTAATTTCACAGGAGAATCAATAGGAAAGTGCAGTTGTCCATTTCCAACCTGTAATACCCACTAAGCAAACTCCTTCAAGCTTTGTCTCTCTTCTTCATTTTGTCCCATGTTAAGACGCATATTACGGTACAACACCATAATTTTTGCTTTGAGCCAAAGGTGTGATCTTGTAATAGTGGAGGAAACAACATCACCTCGTGAACCAAACGGTATTACATGAAGAATTTTCCTGAAATCTCCACCAAGTACAACTGTAATGCCACCAAATGGCATATAATATCTCGTTTTCTCAATAGATTTCATTATATCTCTTAAAGATCTATCGAGACATTCAAATGAATATTTGTGCTGCATCGGGGCTTCGTCCCAGATAATAAGACTTGTATGCTTTATGAGAACAGCTATATCAGAATCATGTGGAATGGCACAAGAAGAGCAGTCATCTATGATAATGGGAATTTTGAATCTGGAATGAGCCGTTCGTCTACTGGGCATCAGGGTGGCCGCTATGCCAGAAGATGCAACTGGTAGTACAATCAGCCCCATAGATCTTAATTTATAAATAAGAGTTTT
Organism: Apium graveolens; assembly: GCF_009905375.1. Classification (NCBI taxonomy): domain Eukaryota; kingdom Viridiplantae; phylum Streptophyta; class Magnoliopsida; order Apiales; family Apiaceae; genus Apium; species Apium graveolens. The sequence continues at coordinate 20,516,451 of NC_133648.1, read as the reverse complement.
CCAAACAAATGTCTTACCGCAGCCCCCACTGCCATAAATAAAAAAAATTCCACTAGCATTCATTTGAACTGACTGTAATACTTCATTGTAAACTTGTAGTTGTTCTGGATTAATGTTTGGAAACAATTTCTGAAACTCAGCTTCCATTTCTGAGAGGTTGTAACTTGTCTCATCAAGGACCAAGTTGTTGGATCCACATTGGAGATAATTGGATGGAGGTTGAGGAAGTTGCTTAAATTGTTTCAATTACTTTCCAATTGACTTGAGAATTTTGTCAATCTCTGCAATTCAAAGAAATTCAACCACGTACATGACTGCAAAGGTTTTCATTAAAAATGCAAGCCGTATTATTACAATACTATCAACACGCTAAAAAATTAAAATGTAGAAGTTTGCTGGATTTCTTTTACCTCTAATACATGTACCAAAGAAGCTATTCTTTTGAATGTCATCTAATAATTGTTGGAGCTTCAAATGAAATACACGTGCAATGACATCGGGGGAGTCTGTTGGAGAGCATCCAGGTAAGACTTTCATCATCTGCAGAATTTCATCCCATAAGGGGTTGCATGTCATGGCGAGGAATATGTCAGGATGTCCAACAACTCTACATACTGCTAGCGCGTCTTGAAAATTCTGTTGCATGTACCGTTGGGAACCCAAAAAATTGACAGGTAGAACAAAACCTTTACCAATATTGGTTATTTCAGTTACACCACTGGCAAATTTCTTTGCTACAGAACTGTACAAATCACTTCGCAAATTTTTCTGATGGGTACGCAACCACCACAAGCGGGCTTGCTCTACACATGAGAAGGCATCAACTACGTACTAGTTGGTAAAGACAACCAGCTAAACGAACATGTTCACCTAAAGAGATAACAATAAAATGAATTTAATTAACAATAATGCATAAACAGTGACACTATATGATGTTGTTTTAGGAATATATTTCAATACCTTCATTCTTTCATACTTGCAGTTTGTAGGAATAATATTCCTTTATTGTGATTCTTTTCCTCTTTTTTGTCTGAGTTTCAGAATATACATATGGGATTTCGTCATGGTAACCATCTTCACCAAGAGGAAAAAACATGGGATACTGCAGCGCCATCAGTTTTGGATGAACTGATGACACACGTTCAAGATCTTTGTTATGCTTTTGGATGATTATATCTCTTTCACCAACAGGTGTCTCAACATCACCAACCATAACTCCAGCAACTTCATTAGACGGCCCTATATTATTCTTCCTGCCACTCTCCGAGCGACAGACCTTTAACTTCACTACAAAATCTCTAATGGGATTATCCTTGAAACGATCATGTGCTTTCCTAATTTTTTTACTAACTCATTTGTTTCATCCAACATTTATACCAAACCATCAACTATTTCACTTTCAACAGCGTCACCATTATCTACATTTAACCACCTCATTCGATTCTCCACTTCATGCTCTGTATCATAGATGTATAATTGGCAGAATTTGGGATCATTTCCTTCATCAGGGATCAAAGACCCAAAAACGTGATGGTTTTGACCATTAAGACGGTACACGTAAGGAGCTTTCCCACAATTGATAGAGTGATCAACTTTACCCCCATAGACGTGAACGCAAACATTGCATTGTACAAACAAATACATCTTTTGAAGGCTCTACTTTTCTTCGGATGAGTATAAAGATTCTTTAAATAAGATGGTGTTGGCCGAGTATGTGGTAGTTTAATTTGTCCTTGCTGACAACATACGTTGAATTTGGGTGCACCACATTTGACATTTTTGTTCGATATTTCTTCTTTCCACATTATTGCATGACATTTTGTACAACATTCAGTAGGTGCACCTAAAGATACATACCCTTTTGGTACTGTGGATATAAAATAATACATATTAATGGTGGATCATAGCAAAAAAATTTATTGTGTGACATTTTGTACGACATTCAGTAGCTGCAACTTTTTAATACATACCCTTCTGCACTGTGGATATAAAATAATACATATCAGTACCCTTATTCATACATACCCTTCTAAGTTTAATTGCATTAAAAAGGCAAAATAATACATATCAGTACCCTCTTTCATACATACCCTCCTAAGTTTAATTGCATTAAAAAGGCAAAATTTGGATTAAAGTACCTTCTTTCTCGACTACGTTAGACTCTTCAAACATACTGTTTTCAACTTCTTCGTTTCCGTATTCATAATCTGTCAAGACAAAATTATTTGTCGATCGGCATGTTTGATAAAAAAAACATAATGTACGTGTATGAAAAATATATATCTTCAAACAAATGTATTATACCATCATCCCAGAACAGGTCACTTTTATCATTTCATGGAAAAGAAACGGTCGATACATCTACAAATAAAATAGGAACACAAAAATATTAAGTCCATAATAAATGTATTTTCAATTTAGACAATTAAAATGAAAACATAATAGCAAAAGAGGATTATATGCAGACCTCCGGTGTCATCATAGTTCTCTTCAAATGTAAATGACTTTGATATTGATTTAATATCGGATTGTAATCTACTATTCGTTTTAGTATGTACATTCTTCTTCTTGAACTGGTCATCTGCCAAAAAATTATAAAAATTTTACAACCTGATGAAATTATTCTTGTTCATATGTAGAGTCCACGAAGTATGTAATCACAAATACAACAGGTAAAAATACCTGTTTTTTTGAAGGATGTAGTCGGGTTGTGAACAATGGTAGAAAAGCGTACCGAACCTGTGGACTTTGGTAAGGTGGTACTCTGTCCTGTTTCTGGGACGGAAGAAGATGGATTCAGAATAGACGGAGATCCACTTAACGGAGAGCGGACAAATACATTTTCCTTATATCTGGGAGAAGGGGTATAAATTGGATGAAATGTAGCTGCATGGAACAGTGTAGGTAAAATAAGGAACCTTTATGTCATCTCTAGTATGTAGAACATTATTATTAGTTCCAAAAGAGTAAGTAACAATGCAAAGAGGATTATAAGGAAATATAAGATAATGAAAAATACAGTCTGTAAATAATTTGACAAATTGATAATATAAAGACCTGGTGTATCATCATAGTTGTCTTGGGATGTAAATGACGGCGATAATGACGAAAGATCGGATGCTATTCGCGAATTCTTTTTGGAAGTTAAATGCTTCTTCTTTAAACCGGTATCTGACAAAATTTATAATGCAATTACAATTCTTGTATCATAAACTTAATGAAGTTTCTAAATAGGATTGTAGAACCTAAATATACCTGCTCTATTAAACACCGCATCCTTGGTATTTAAAGAGGTCGAAAGGGGTATAGAAGCAATCGGCAGAGATAGATTGTAATTAGGTGGCTTATTTGTTAGGGAATAAGATGGATTAATATTCGAAGAAGTTCCACTCAATGGGGACCGCCCATAAAATTTTTCCTTATTTCCGGGAGAAGGTGTATATATTGGATTTTCCTGGCTTTTTGATACATTCCTTAACAATTGAGACATCCGATACAGGCGAGACATCTACAAACAATTAAGTATGACAAACTTGTCATGGTAAATTTAAAGCTGCTCATGAAAATATGATAGAAGAGGTACATGTTGTCTGAGTACTTGGATAATTAGCACGATTGTTGTTGTCATTGTTACCACCTGGACCACATAAATTTTGAATTTCACTCAGTGCTTCTCTGGAATTTCTTCTCTCTTGTAGTGGACAGGTGGTAGAAGATGAATAAAGCTGTGTAGAGCTATGTAGTACATCTAAAAAAGAACATTATCAAATATGTGGACTATTGAAGATCTAAAAAAGACAAAGCTGGAGTAACAAAGATCTAGTAAAAACAAAGATCATACTTAAATTGGGGAGCATGGGTTTACCTCCATTAAAAGCAAATTTGAACTCATTCTCTTTGTTACTAACACCGGTCTTCAGCAATTTCTTCCTATTAGTACCTGCAAAAATAATTTTTATCAGAAATTTAAGGATGTAAGGATAATTAATTCAGAGAAAAGGAATTTACGAAAACTGGGGTATAAAACTTACCAAGATCGGAAACGAAGGAAGTGAAGTTATCTAGTTTCAAGTGATTATAATTACACACCTCTTTCATAACTTATAATCTGGAGATGAAAATGAAGAATGACGGTCTTCTAAATTACTGTGCTTTGAATTTTGAAAGTTAAATTTGAATTGTTTGAATACTCAGATGGGTGATATGACATTAGCAAAATCAACTTTTACACTTTAGGTACAGAAAAGTGAAAAGCATCCAGGTTTTAAGGCTTTAGCTTCAAAGCATTCATAGGTTAAACATGTTGGGATTTAATCTAAATTTATTTGTTTTAGTTGTTATTATTTAATAATTATTATGTGGAGAGTTTTATTTACATGACTTGGTCATGCAGCAGTAGAGAGTTTTTAGGAAGTTTGAATAAGGTCTCAGTAATGGATAGATGTTAGTAGTCGTGTTAGTAGTTGTGTCTGTTTTCATGCCACCTTATTAGGCATCAGTTTCTATTTATTAACGTTGTAACCATCTTTTTTATTATCACTGATAATATATTTTGTTTTCCCAGTTTTACAAGAATAAACACCTTTGTGTGTATATTTGTATTGCAGTGTTCAGTTTCTACATTTGGTATCCGAGCTCCAGGAGCTGTATGCCCAAATATCAACCCAAACACACAAACGTAATCACGGAGATAACCAAGATAAAAGAAGGCTATGTGGGTTTAAGCTATCCAATTCTAACAAAAAGTAACTATACAACATGGTCCCTGAAAATGAAAGTTTTCATGAAGGCTCAAGGTGTTTGAGGTGCGATCGAAGAAGACCCAAAGACTGTTGTTGATGAGAGGACGGTACAGATAGCTCTTGCAGCTATATACCAAGGAGTGCCAGAAGAAGTACTACTGACTATTGCTGAGAAAGAAACCACAAAGGAAGCTTGGGAAACCATTAAAACCATGTGTGTAGGAGCAGAGCGAGTGAAGGAGGCTAAGGTACAAACGTTAAAGGGAGAGTTTGAGTCTCTTACCATGAATGAGACATATAACATCAATAATTTTTGTATGAAGCTAAGCGGGATATCAACCAACATACGGGTTCTTGGAGAAGTGATGGAGGAGTCAAGCGTTGTGAGAAAGATCCTACGTGTAGTCCCTGATTAAATTTCTCCAGATAGCTTCAAATATCGAACAGTTCGGAGACATGAAAGCTATGACGGTTGAAGAGTTAGTGGGTCGTCTTAAAGCTCACGAGGAGAGGATGAAGGGCAGGTCTGAGAGCGCAGACAGACAACAACTTCTCTTGGCATCTCAGAATCAAAAAACTAGAGGTGGTTATTTCCGTGACAAGAGTAGGATCAGGTGCTACAACTGTAACACCTTGGGACACTATGCATCAGAATGTAGCAAATCACGACGGGAAAGAGAGAAAAGGCAAGAAGTAAACATGGCAGTCGTCGAGGATGATGGACCAACGTTATTATAGCCATACGAGCTCAGATTAATAGCCATAAGGGCTCAGATTATTAGCCATACGGGCTCAGTTGAATAGCCATACGAGCTCAGATTATTAGCCATACGGGCTCAGTCGAATAAGCCATACGGGATGGAAGAATTGCATGAGACAAGTTTAGATTAAGGGAGAAATTGTTGGGATTTAATCTAAACTTATTTGTTTTAGTTATTATTATTTAATAATTATTATGTGAAGTGTTTTATTTACATGACTTGGTCATGCAGCAATAGGGAGTTTTTAGGAAGTTTGAATAAGGTCTCAGTAATGGATACATGTTAGTAGTCGTGTCAGTAGTTGTGTCTGTTTTCATGCCACCTTATTAGGCACCAGTTTCTACTTATTAACGTTGTAACCATCTTTTTTATTATCACTGATAATACATTTTGTTTTCCCAGTTTTACAAGAATAAACACCTTTGTGTGTATATTTGTATTGCAGTGTTCAGTTTCTACAAAACACGTGCGGGCCTGGTTCAGTTTGGTTGAAGGGTACCAGGAAAATTGTAATAATAATGTATGATAGGTTAATTGTTTAGTGGCATTATGTGTAAATTAGGTAAAAGAGTTGGAGCATGGGCCTGGTTCAGTTTGGTTGAAGGGTACCAGGAAAATTGTAATAATAATGTATGATAGGTTAATTGTTTAGTGGCATTATGCATAAATTAGGTAAAAGAGTTGGGGCATGGGGTGTAAAAAAAGGGATTTTGGATTCATGATTTATATTATAGATAGATATATATATATACAAGTTTGTACATGAGATTACAGACTGTGTAGACGTTGACGTTTTATAAAGATGATAAGTAATCTTTCGAGTCAATCAACCAATGTATATAATATAGTACATATCTTCCAGCAAAGAAAAGTCTAGTACTCGAGTATTTTGGCCCTTATCATTTAATATCTGTGTTGCAATTAAATTAAACCTCACTTGATCCTGTATTAACGGGTTAAGTATATTGACTAAACACTATATTATACTGTTATTTCAGCTTGTTCACTTGAAGAACTTGTTTATTCTCGGCAAGTGTATAAACAACAGTTGTCAAATATTGCTGTTTCTGGGAAAATGGAAAAAAGATATTTTGAAGGTGTCCAGGTAAGGAATAAATTCACTTGGTTTACATTTTTTTCTTGGATAAAATGAGATCCATACACACTGTTGCTTCTTTGCAGGACAACAAGAATTTTCAGGGTGAACTTTTTAGAATCTGCAATTTATTCTGTGACCTGTCAGACAAGCTGTTTACCAGTGAGATCATTGAACTACGCGCAAAGCAGGGACGCCAAGAAGAACTTCATAAATCAAAACATGATACAAATGATCTTTTAACATGTTTTCTTCCTTGTCTAGAGACCGGTGAGACATCTTTATCAGTAACCAGTAACCCTACTGACCTGGATAAGGATAAATCGCCAAAGCTAGTAAAAAGGTAAACATGCCTGTCAAAATGCAGAAAAAGAGCCAGTATAGCCTCCTTGCTAAGTTTATGAGTATGAAAGAAGTTAAATTTAGCAAGTGGCTGCTATCTGCTGATCCTGCAGAAAGGGAGAGAGTGCTCCGCGACTACAGGCAATAAAAGAACAAATAATACATGAGGATTGACAGGTCTCCTCCAATATTGTGTCTATAAATCAACTGTTAATACTAGATAGTACTGTTTGGTGGACATTATTTAAGTTACTTTTTCATTATAAGCCCGTAACTTATAGATAATGACTGTTTGTTGACCCAATTTACTTATAAGTCGAATTTATAACTTATAAGCTAATAAGATGAATTTTTTAACAACTATGTGTCCGTTTGAGAAATCTTAAAATAAGTAACTTACGACTTACAATGAATAATTGACATATAAATGATAAGAAGATGAATACTTATAAGTTATATAAGTGTTTGTATAATTTTACTAATAAGTCAGAATTTTTTTACTTAAATAAATAAAAATAAATAATTTTTAAATATAATTATCTTAATTATTGAATTTTCAACTAAATTAACATTTAAAAACATATATTTTAAAACTAAAGTTCATAAAAAAAAACTCAAAATAAGTTAAGAAAAAGTACGTCGTTCATATTATCTCACTTAAACGGAGAATGATCCATTTCCAAGTCATGCATACTGTTTGGCTAAATAAGTGAAAGCTGTAAACACACCATGTATGATGATATTCAGAATGTTTGATATTCTAACATTCATCATTTCATTTTTCGTTTTCTCTCATTCATCCTGTGCATCATGTGCATTTTTAGTTTTTTTAAATTTTAAAATTTAAAACTCGTGTGATGTACCAAATATTTTTAATATTATATAATTTTTTAAATTTAATTTGATGATTTTTTTAAAATATGAAATAGTTTATTTTAATATTTTAAAATGATGGTTTGTTATTTTCTGATTTTAATTATATTTGAACCATTTATAATTGTATAATTTTGTTTTAAATCGAGCTCATTATACCGACTAAACTAAATCAATCTAATTATACTATTTTAGTTTATTTTTTAATCCGTATCAATAATATAATTTTTATTTTCGTCGAATTGAAATGAATAGTTTTATCCCGAGATTATTATCCTTATTTTTAAATTTTCTCTTTTTATTTTATATTCATATATTAAACTTTTAATTCATGTAATTTGTAATTTATATTTTAATATTATTTCAAAAAAATTATAATAACTTATAAGTTATGATTTATTAAACACATTATCAACTTATAAGTAACTTACTCATAAAATTATCCAAACACCTTAATAACTTATAAGTTACGATGTTTATATCACTTATACGACACTTTTCAACTTTAAGTCATAAATTATATTTTTAAAAAAATCCCAAACGGGTCCTAACATTTAACTTATCAGCTTATAAGTTGAATTTATAACTTATAAGTTGGGTCGACAAACACTCGTCGATAAGTACTTACGGGCTAATAAGTGAATAAGTCACTTTTTAGTTTTTATTGATTGCCAAACAGGCCCGATGTACTTTTTCACGATTTATTTTGATTTTTTTGCTTTTTTCATTAGCTTTAGTTTTATAATTTATATTTTAAATGTTTTTCTAATTGAGAATTCATGAATTAAAGATATTTATATTTAAAAATTATTTATTTTAGTTCATTTAAGTAAAAGAATTCTGACTTATAAGTAAAATTGTTCAAACACTTAGTGCCCGTTTGGGAAATCTTAAAATAAGTAACTTATGACTTAAAATGAACAAGTAACTTATAAGTGATAAGTAGATAGACACTTATAAGTTAAATAAGTGTTTGGTTAAACGTCATATTTTTTTTTACTTAAATAAACTAAAATAAATAAATTTTAAATATATTTATCTTAATTCATAAATTTTAAATCGGAAACACATGTAAAAACATAAATCTTAAAATAAAAATTAACAAAAAATCGAAAAATAAAAATAAGTTGAGAAAAAGTACGTCACTGCTAACATTCAACTTATCAGCTTATAAGTTAACTTATCAGCTTATAAGTTGTAAATTTAACTTATAAGCTGGGTCGACAAACACTCGTCGATAAGTACTTACGAGCTTATAAGTGAATAAGCCACTTATTTTTTTCCCCAAACAGGCCCTTATTTAAGTTATTAGTATTCATGGACTTACCATTTATAATTCACTTATTCATTTTAAGTCGTAAGTTACTTATTAAGATTTATCAAACGGATAGTGTGTTGGTAGATAAAGGTGTAAATATTTTTTAGTGTATTAATAGGTAATGTGTGCTTTTTTTCTTAATTTTTTTTTGTGGTTGAAGATTGTCAGGAATGTGTATGGGAAAATGTCTGTAATTAGTCTTCTCTCAAGTTGCAATGATAAGGATTGTACTGCATTTAACACATTCTGTGTGTTGTACTTTGATATTTTGAAAACTTCTTCAGATAGTTCAATTAGTCGAGAAAAGCAAGTAATATGCCTATAATATTTGTGATATAAAGCATGCCCGTGCCATGCAAGAGCTTAGGATCTAGTTTAATTAAAATTGCAAAGCCTTTTCTTCATCTCAGTTCATATCTTTAAGCTTAATGATTATAAAACTTTCAGAAGTTCGAACTGTCAAGGCATGACACATGGTATACAGTACATAACTTGGCAAAAAAAAAAAAATACAGCATCAAAACATGTCTTCATATTGCCAAGATGTTCAGAAGTTATCACAACGGTCAAGAATTATCGATCTCCTAATACATCTGAAAGCGAACTTGTGACTGATCACACCCATAGATGTTCATTAAGAGCAATACTAAGAATTTCATATAAATTTCAAGGTTCATCTCAAATAAAGTATGACAAGTATTAGGGCCGGGCAAAAGACAATACTGTGAAGTGCAAGGGAGCACTCGTTCTACCTATAATAACCCACATCGAAAACAACTACTGAGACATCGTCTAGCAGAAGTATAAAAAAGAACTGCCCCAGGCTTCTAAAACCACGCAGCCATGTGATGAGCACAAAGCGAACTATTCTTTCGCCTTTTACTAAAGAATACCGTGTGCTTGTCACTCAAAGTGGCATACGCCTATTTTTGGAGGGGTCTTCCTTTTGGTTGGCTACCTACAAGTCAAGTCCAAAATTTTGTGAAATTTGATATGCTCAGAGCTATTTGAAATTTAGTTGCTTGGTGAGCTTTGTAGAATTTTTGAGACTTTCAACTTAATGTCATTTGGTTAAATTAACGAGGAAAGATAAAAATTTATTCATTCCTTGAAATTTAAAAAAATCATTAAATAACATATTGAAAATAGATTGGATGTAGTTTACATTGATATGATTTATTGACAATATATCAAAATATGAAATAAGTTAAAATTCCAGCGAGTTCGATAAAACCGGAGAGCGAGGGAGATTAATATGTAATGTAAAAATCTTCGTAAAATTGGAGGTCAAATAGAGTATAAAATATTTTTTTCCTTCGAAAAAAGATTAAAATTCAGGAAAGAAGTGACACAAAGCTTAGAAAATGTTCAAAACACTCTCCAGCAGTTGGAAATTTTACTAGGCACATAGTCGATCAATTGTACCACATCGCTCTTTTATTGAACACAATTAGGAAGCTATACTTTAAAAGAGGAACAAGGAGTTAGTTTAAAGGCATCTTTGCGCTTGGGGCAATGACGCAGCTAGTGAGGTACTAACCGAGGCGCGTCAATTGCTGGTTGAAAACTATTTCCAAACCCCCTCTTTGGTCTTGGCTTTGCCTTGTTTCCATTGAGAATTTCTGGAAGGGCCTCCCTCTAAACAAGGGTAAATCCCTACAATTCAAGTTTAATTTTTTCTTCTATTAATGAACTAATTCATTGCGTGACAAACTTACTTTCTCAGTTAAGCAGTTTGAATTCGTGATGTGCGAAAACAGTTATAAAATTAGAACTAATTGAGGAAAAAGTTAACGAGGAAACAAAAACCAATGTCCTAGGTGTCTGATTACAATTTGTGTTTTAGCAATCTATAGCGTTTTACACATTTTGAGAGCATTTCAGCACTATCATTGTCTACAAGTTTGCCGTGTATAGTTAAACCTCGATAAATATATTTATTTATTTAATGAGATTAAAAATATATATGATTTTATAACTATTTCAACTACAAACACAAGAATATTTAGTTATCAACAGTACGAAACAAATATTTGTTTATAGCATCTCCAACCATATTTACTCGTTTAAATACAAGTAAAAAAAAATTATATTTAAAATTTAGATAAATCATGACTAAATATAATCCCAATGTGCACCCTTGCATTAGTAGTAAAATAGGATTTTTTTGTAGTTATGGTTGTAAATATTTTCTTCTATTTAAAAGATGATACATTGTAATGTCTTTATTCCTTTGGCCTACAGAAAGAATTTGGAAATAAATAGTCATTTAGTAATGAATCTAGAGATACGATGTAAACTTTATACAGGAGAGATGGAGATAAAGAGAGGGAGAGAGAGATAAAAAAAATCAGTTTATGGAAAAACTCAACACTACTAACATTATGCTTGGACACAACTTACCTTCTCAGCCTGGTTATCTTGCGCCATACAAATCAATACTATGATAACGGGCGCCTCTAAACCTTATTAGAATTAAGGAATTCTCAGTTTATGATGTACGTATAACTAGAACTACTAAGGTTATGCTTAAGGTTATACTTGGGGAATTAAGGAATTCCCAGTTCATGGGAAAACTCAAAACTCAACACTACTAAGGTTATGCTTGGGCACAACTTATTTTCTCACCTGGTTATCTTGCGCCATACAAATCAATACTTAAGGAATTCCCAGTTTATGATGTGCATATAACTAGAGTTAATTGAGAAAAAAGTTAACCATGAAACAAAAATTAATGTTCTAATTCAAGTGTCTGATTACAATTTGTGTAGATTTTTTAGCAATTATATAGCAATCTATAGCGTTTACACATTTTGAAAGTATTTTCACACTATCCGGTATCTACAAATTTGCCGTATACAGTTAAACCTCGATATATATATATACATATATATATATATATTTATTAATGAGATTAAAAATATATTTTGTCTATTAGGTTTAAACCGAATTTTTTTTTGACGAGATTATTCATTTATCGAATATTTTTTTATTGAAATTTTACTGTATATGATTTGATAACTATTTCAAAATGAAACACTACAAACACAAGACTATTTACTCATAAACAACAAGAAACAAAAATTATTTATAGCATCTCCAACCATGCTACTCGCTTAAAATAATAAAAAACTATATTTGAAATTTAGGTAAATCATGACTAAATGGGCACCCCTGCATTAACAGTTAACAAACAGGATTTCCTTGCAGTTATGGTCGTAAAAGCCGGGATTTTGAACTAATTAATTGATATATCGATCAAACTATTTTTAATAGAATAATTGAAAATATTACCTGGAAGCATTAGTTGAATATATTGAAGTTAATTCGGTTAAATTCAATTAAATTGAAAAAAACATATAACACACGAAAGATGATTTCCAAATAAATTTGTGTCTATCATATTCGCTCAATTTTTTGTTAAAAATATGATTGTTCTAATTTTCATTCGTGGACAAGATCGAGATAGTTTCGAGAAAATATAAACCGATACGTTTTTAAATATCGAAATTTTCACTAATTTTTTGTGCATTTCAAAGGTCTTAAATAGCTCTTGAAAATGTTCTAGACATAACCACACTAAATTAAAAGACAAATTCTTCATTTCGTATTTTGTTTCTTGTTGGATATTTGATTCACTTGCAACCCTAATGTGCACCCTTGCAATAACCGTAATAAAAATAAAACATCATTGTAGTTATGACCGTAAATTCAGGAGTCATAACTAATTGATCGAGGTATTGATCAAGTTATATAATCGATAATTGGAAATTTTATTTGGAATATTAGTTGAACTTTTAATATTAACCGTTCAATTTTTTTAGTTGAAAAAATGGTTGTACTATTTTTTAGTTATAAACTTCATTACTAGTCTATAATCTATAATTAAGTGATGTAGGAGTGCCGGGGTTACATTAGCAAATCATATATTTGGTGCTGGAATGACTAGCTTTAGTCTTGGAGTTGTATTACAACTCTCCCACATCGAAATATTAAGCAGGAAACACTGCCAACTGGTTATAAATATGGACATACTTCCTAACTCTCAAATTACTTACCTGGATGGGGTCGATGAGCGAACAAGAAGGCTTATGGCCTAGATTAGCGACCTCCATTGCACTCAGGAGGGGCGCTTGTCTAAGATCTACCCTAGTGGTGGAGTCTACATCATAATTTGTGTTAGGGGTGGCTTGCGTCCGCGCAGCCACCACCAAATGAGTTCTGAAGTTTAATTTTTTAGTAGCTATGTAACAATCAGTCATAGGTTATTTTGATAGATCAAGTTATATGGCAAAAATTTCTTACCGGCCAGTGTGCGCGCAACTTATCTAGATTGTCATTTTCAGAACCTTATACAAACAGAAAGTTATTACCGTAAATTCCATGTTACTTGAGAAGTTGAATTATGGCCTGATTAGAAATTGGTTGGCTGGTTCGTCTAGTAACACATTTCTATGAACTTCCACTAAATAACTGAATTCAAACATAGTTCGGATTTGTTGATTACCGTATACATCTTTCAAAAACATGTCAAAGAAAAAAGGTGGATGAGAGGTCATTCTGTAGGCTATAGTTAATGTTTATTACCATAAGACCAACCGAGCCAAAAGTACCTGATCAAGAATGATCATTTTCCGTTGATTTAGAAAAATCTTCTCCCTCGCTTACACAGTTTGTACATGTCGTCTTCAGTTAATGTTTAGGATATAAAGAAGCATTAGGGGTCTCTCAGACAACCGCAACACCAACTGAGTCAAGAGCACTTAGAACGATCATATACATGATCTGAATAGTCACCATCACTAGGACCATCAAAGGCTGTCAATCATGCTTTGATCTTGAGTCACTTATTATCTCACCGGACCAGGTCGCATGTCTGATGAGGAAGTATTGAGCTATAGAAAGTATCATGTTATGGGGGGAAACGGTGATTAAAGGAACAATATATTTGGGCAAGAATACTTATAACACCTACAACATACTACTTAATTATATTGGTAACAAATGTATATAAACATCAATTATAAGTTACATATTAAAGGTAGGAAACTCATAGCAGTAGAAACAAATTTCAGATTACCAATATTATAGTTTACCAATTTGTTATATTATCACACGGATGGAGGCATGCACTAATGAGCAAGACAAAGAAGACCCTCATCAGTTCCATAATAGAATAAAAGGATCAATATAACAAATTAAACTGAAGTCAGTTGAAATTGTTATTTGCAACGTGGGCCTGTAACTCGAGTGAGAATTTTAGGTTGGCTGGAGATTGGCACCTTCCTTAAGGGTATAAGGTCGCGCTTTGTTGAGGAATTCACAGGCTTGCCCACTTAAAAGTTTATGGAGTTGTGCCATGGTTCTTGGGCGAAGGCCTGTAAGTAAGGCACTGAGTTGTCTCACAGAGCAGCCTAGCTTTTTCAACTTTTTGCCTGATTTTACCCTTTTTTTTGGCTTTTATGATGTGCATTGATGTAAATGTTTCTCCCTAAGCTGACTGGGTTTTCTTAAATGTCAAGTGACCCAATCTATAAAACTCATTTTGATATGCAAGAATAAATGTTGTATGCCACATTAAACAATAACTAGCTTCTAAAACAGACAATTGTTTGATAAAAGCTATGGCGTGGAGGAGAGTTTAACTTCAAAGGCACTTGTTTAGATGTCCTCTTAGTAAGTTTGTACTTGACCATTCTAGCAATCTTGCAGAACCAGAAAGCACTAACCAGCTGCAGCCCCAAAGCCATTGTCTATACAAACATGAAACAACCAAGCAGTAGAGGAACTAATTATTACTTGATACAAAATCATACCTTAATAGAAATGTAAGCAACAAGGTACCTTCAAAAGAATTGGTATGTCTGCAGTCAAAGTCACGCAAGTGAGGTATGCTCCCCCGCCAATTCTTGCCAGTGAGAATATCACCCCAAATAAAATCTGATATTAAATTATAATTATGAGTAAATTAGAGAAAATAATTCAATTGAATTGTATACAGAATAAAATTAAAAAGGGTCAGAGTCCTTGTGACCCAGCTCTTTGAGAAGCTCTCTCATGTGAAGAAATGGACTGGACATCTCTGTTAATGCTATTGCTGCAACCATCTCTGATCCACACTAATCAATGCCAAATTTGTTACACTATCATGTTACTCCAATCTATTTTGTACCAACTATCAAAGTCCAGATTATAACAAGGAAAATGTGTAACCAAATCAAACCAACCAAACATATTCAATAAGTCATGCTACTTGAGAATGGTCAGTAGAATAGAAGAGATACTGGAAAAAAAACCAAGTATATAAGTTACCATTTTGTAGGCAAGGCCTCTTCCCAGTCCGACAATGGTGGACGGAGTTATCGAAGTACATTTGTCATGTAGGTGCTTTTGAGCAGGCACGCTTCAAAACTGTACCATCTGTTTTGACAGTCTCAAACTACATTTGTCATGTAGGTGCTTTTTGAGCTCAGTTTCTTTGCTTTAGATACTCAACTCGAGAGCACTTAGAACAATCACTTTAATAAACAATCACTTCGAGATGACACATTTATGAGTAATATCAAACAGCAAAACACTTTGTGAAATGGTCAATATTTCATCACTCGAACACAAACACACACATTCGTTAAAATTAAACACACACCCGCTGGTCAATTTTTGGAAGGGCTCCCTTTATTTGGGAGGTGAATCCATGCAAATCTAGTTTTAAATATTTTATTGTTCATTAAAATCTAATGAAACAAACGAATAGATTGAAAGTATAAAGACTTGAATCAATTCATCGCATTCAGAAGAAGTGTTTGACTAGTGAACCAAAAACGCAACTCATGAAGCTTAAGCCGTCTTCACCCAACACGTAAATTCAATTGAGTTTTCTGCTCTAGACCCATTGTCTATATTATCAACAGGATACACAAGTCTAGAATGTGTATCAAAATCTGAATGGGACTAATTCAAAACTTAAATACAAGTATAAAACTCAAGACTAACCGAAACAATTAAATGTGTTTACAAGCTGAAGCAAATTAAAGATCACTTTTCCTGCTAGTGCTGTCTATCTAGTACGACAATATATCCATGTTCATCTAGGTACTCAACAAAGTTAGAACAACAAAATTGTGAAACAAACTTTTAGCTTGAGTGCAATTAATAGTTGGTGATCAGTATTTTGGACAGAATAAACAAATGAATAATGAAGATGTTAAAGGCGATAAGATAATGTTTTAGTTAAATACACAGGCTATGTTTGCAACAACGTTGTTTTTGTACCTCATCGCACTCAACAGAGAATTTATGATTTAAGTGTTGTATAAATTCAAAGCGGGGCTGGGGTTCAAGGCATACCTTTCTCGGCCTTTTGGCTAAGATCAAGTGTAGTATCTGTTCTTATCAGTTTAATATCTGATATGTGGGCCATTGGCTCACACGATATTAAATTAATTTTTTAAGGGGGAAGGCTCATCACAATAGCTTGCTATTGGGGTCTTCAAGAGTCGCCCAAGTGTTGCACTACCGCTTAGGACGGGCTCACCCCACTAAAACATAGTCTAAATTTTTTCAGTAACTGGAACTGTTCTTCACCACGAAATATTTTTTAAAAAATTTCAATCAACTTGTCAAATTATCAAACATAATAAAATAATATAGGGGTTCCAAATTATTATGATAAATAGGCCACGATTTAAACTTCAAAAATTAAGAAATCTTGACTGTTGGATCCCAACTATTATTCATAGCTATTTTAATGTTCCCAATGGTTTAGTTTTGGTGACCTGCAACATTGATACTTCCATGATTTACTTTGAGAGAGGAATTTAACTATAATAATCTGTCAAAATATCAAGCCATAACGAACCCATTGGAAAGCAACGCGCGCTCAGCTTTGTTATTAATAAACATCTAATGTCTCAAGCTGTTTCTTGTGCACAATTATAGATTAAATGCCTTGTGTTATCATAAATCTACTGTCTTACAGTAATCTCCCACATCGGATAAAGATTTTGTTAATAGAATCTTCAACTAACAATAGTTATCTCAACACCTCTTTAAATGTATCTCCATGATTTTTTGAACATAGATGCTCAGAAAGGTAGTGTACCTGAACACTACTGTTGTGCTATATATGAACAAAAGGCTCTGTTGTATGGTTATCTTAAGTATCAATAATAAAAAAAATGAAGTGAGGAGAGGAGAGAGAATCCTAAATTTGAGGAGGAAATACTAATGAGCAAGACAAAGAAGACCCTCATCACATCCAGAATATAATAAAAGGATCAATATAATGAAATAAAATGAGGGCATTGGACGAAAGGTCCTTGTAACGTGGGCCTGTAACTCAAGTGTTGTGCCATGTTTCTGGGGCGAAGTCCTGGGTGTCATGGTCTTTATAGTGGAAGAAGGCACTGCGTAAGGCTGGCTCCACAGAGCAGCGATCGCTCCCCTCTCCTGTCGGTGGAATTCTTGACAATCCCCATTATGCACCTGATGAGCCACTCAAAACCAACAGCCAGCTTTTTCAACTTTTTGCCCTTTTTTTTGGCTTTTATGATGTGCATTGATGCAAATGTTTCTCCCTAAGCTGTTGATGCTAAGAATTGTATCAAATCTGTGATTTTTAACAAACAGCAAAACACTTTGTGAAATGGTTAAGATTTCATCACTCAAACACAAACATTCATTAAATCTTAAATCAAGTATACCTTCTGAAATACAATATGTGCATATTGTAAGGAAAAAATAAACATAGATGTAGATGTGTTTCAGGGTAATCCATTACTTTACACGGAGTCGGTAGATGATACTCGAAAATCATATTAGTTGATTATAAGCCGACCAAGGCGACCCTACAAACTCTTAAAGTTTCCAAATGTTGGAGCATAATAATTAGTAGTTGCACTAAGCTTGCAGTTGATAACACAAGCTAGACTTGTAAAGGACTAAGAACATTCAAGTTTCCTTCATAGCTAATTGGAATCCAAAACATACTTAATAATTTTCTAGTACATACGACATCAGTGTTTAGACATCGGCACGCAATATACCTGATGATAAAAGTCTGTAGTCTGTTTAACATCAGTTTATAAATAAGTGATTGATGACATTATAATCTCACGTGCCTACGGACATTCCATCCCATTTACAATAGTACTGCATCTAGACAGTATGTGGAAAATTGAAGGCCTACTTCCCCCGAGGACATGGATATGCCTTTAACCTTCATTCTTACACGTGTCATTTACGTGAGCATCCTGGCATTCTCTTCCCCTTCCTGTCTTCCACATGAATATATTATCCTACTAAATTATGACAACACGTTATTCTATTATTTTTTTATAAATTTATTATTATTATATATTTATATAAATAATGTTAAAATTATAATATAACGAGATAAACAAAAAAATTAAATATTAATGATAACCTGTGCATTGTACGGGATTTAAGTTAGTATAAGATAAATATAAGATTAAACACACACAAAGTTAACAACAAAGACCCTTCTTTATTATTTAACCCAATTTACAAGATTTTTAACAACAATACTCAATAAAGCATAAGCTGAGATCTTTACGTAAACAGTCCTCCATTATTAGTCGGGAGTCTTCACAAAAACGGTCTCCCTTTTATTCAAAATAAAAGCATGATCTGTGTACATTTAGCCTCGCCCGCTATAACCGGATATAATGTGTAGGGCTCCGTTTGAGAGTGCTGTTGGAAACTGCTGTGCTGTGAGAAAAAGTGCCGGTGGAAACAGTGCTGTCAGGAAAATTAGATGACTGTTTGGTAATTTTTTTTAATTTATGCATATTTTGAGATATAATATATAAAAATAATGTTTTTGAGAAAATTTGATAATGAAACTGATAGCTACTTCCTGCAAAAGCTGAAAACAGCTTTTTCCAAAAGCATGGGGGACATGTTTTTGCTAACAGCAGCTTTTAGACCAAAAGCGCTTTTACACACAGCAGCTTTTAGAATTTACCAAACACTTTTCTGACAGATTTTCAGCAAAAAGCTGTTGTAGCCGTCTGCAACAGCAATACCAAACGGAGCCTAGGTTTGGTTTGTTTTAATGTTATATGAGTATATCCGATTAAACCAACCAACCAAACAAATTCATATCGCATAAAGTAGCGTAAGTGAAGTGTACGTAACCTTACATTCACTTGAAAGAATAAAGAGGCTGTTTTCAGCAAGGATACCGACTTGTGTGTGCACGTAAATGTGTGTTACAGACTGAGAGTAATAAATAATGATAGGCAAATGATCAAATAAAAACCCAACTTAAAATAAAAACTAAAAAATAATTCTAAATAATTAGATCAATCTAATCTAACGGCCCCTCAAAGCACCACACTCAACTAATTTGCACAATTCCATAGAGAATCTCAGTTTTTCTCTCTATTTTTAATTTGATTTTTCCCGTCAAACGATAATTTTCTTTTAAATCCGTCTTTATTGTATTTTTCAAAACCTCCTAACAATCAATTTGCATATCATATGTGCTATACTTTGACATGACTGAGATTTTTTTTTAATTTTTAATTTTCATTATAAGGGAGTTTCTATTGGAATAATATTTTAAAATAATGTATACGAGTATATGGGATTAAAATCTATTACTATATTATATAAAAGACGAAACATTGAAAGTTTTGGTACGGTACCTGTTTTTTGGTACACGCTGAATTTACTAAATTACCCTTATTTTACTTAAAAGTTTTATTAGCCTTAGTTTTCGAATTATAGTAGAAAAAGAAATAAAAATCATTTTCAACTATAATATTTTACCTTTTTTATTTCTCTCAATTAAAACAAATTCTCTAAATATCACGGACAAGTTATTTGATAAAATAGAATAATAATATTATAACCACTAAGAATTAATAAATTATTTTTTTCAGCTACTTACTTTTTTATTTTAATTAATTATTATTTTACTTAAAGACTTTGTTAAGCTCCTTGACTTTAGCAATTTAAAAATTCTTAACTGCTTGCTTTACAGGAACAACTTAACATCTTCATCCTTATTACTCGACAATAACAACAATCTCATCTCATCGTTTAAGACAATACAAAAACCCTTTGTTCTTAAAACAATGTAAAAGTCAAAATCATCTGCACCTCTAACCATTAGTTGTCTCAAATATATTTTGTACGGGTCTACAGTAAAAAATATTTGTTTTATCTAATTTTTACTATTTATGTAAATACAAATATACTTGAAGTAAGTATTATCTTACAATTCAATTACATAAACAAAATAAAAAAAATTATTTGATTTTTGAAGTCGAAATATTTATCTATATTATTATATTAAATACAAAACTTTACGGTCCTTCCTTCAATTACAAAATTGCCCTTTCTTTAAAAAATTTAATATTTTATTCATTGCCCTTACTTTATTAATATCTAACCAATTATCTTTATAAGTAAAATACATTGCTTTTTTATTTTCACCAACTAAAATAACTCTTTCTAGATAATTCTTTTTAATCTTTACCTTTTTCAAGTAATACATGTTGTATTTTTCTATTTTCTCCAAATAAAACAAATATTTCTCTAAAAATATTATGGATAATTCTTTTTAATATATGTTGACTATCTATCTATCCATACTATTATATTAAAAACGAAATAATGAAACTTTCGTTGGTAGTCGATTTGCTTTCCGTAATTATAGTAATATTTAAAATAAACCACTCTCATAAATAGATTAATATTCATAATATAATTATATAAATACAAATAGAATTGTAATATTTTTAATGGTTTTGATTTAAACAAAATAATGTATAATATGAAATAAAATTATACTATTGATCTAATCACAAATAAAAAATAAAAATAAATTACGTACAATTAGTTGGATTTGCAGCCTCGGATTAAAATAAAATAATTAAGACTGATAAAAATTTTAAAATTAACTTTGGCAAATATATTATGTCATGTAATTTGTATTTACTAAATGAATATAAGCACAATAGTCAATGTACATGTGAAAGGAAAAGATTGAAGTTATTACATCAAATATTGTCAATATGATTATAAAAAGAAACTAAAAAATAACACACATATATATAAGGGTTACTCCAATGGAAATCAATTTAGAATAAAAACTAGAAACAAAATATTTTTTTTTATAAAATTAATTCGAAATATAACACATATGGTATGTAAATCGATCGTTGAAAGATGTAGAAAAATACAGTGAAATCGGATTTTAAAAAAAACTTAAGGTTTGACGGGAAAAATCAAATTAAAAACGGAGGAGAAAAGCTGAAATTGGGTGTGGGAGGGTGCAGAGTAGTTGGGTGGGATAATTTAGGGAGACCATTAGATTAGGTAGATCTAATGGCTTAGATTGGTTCCTAGTTTGTATTTTAATTTTATTTTGTATTTGATCATTCCCCTATATATATATATAAGTTAAGTTCTATTGAATCCTTGTTTTTAGTTGAGTACGAGAGTACATATATGTTCTGCAAATAAAATAGTACAAAAAAATTTTGTAAAACGTATTATAATGTGAATCATGTTCTACAAATATCACTATTTTAATAAATATCTTGCAAATTTCATACATTTGACAAGTTGAATATTGCGGAACATATAATTCTATAGAACATGACCAGTTTGAAAAACATACGTATCACGTTGTAAAACACGTAAATATTCAATTTGCTGAACATTAATGATATAACACCATAACACACTTTATATCATGTAGTTTATTATTTTAGTTTTTAAATTATTGGAAACATAAAACCTGAACCATTAGATTGAATTGTAATATAAAGTTAGGATTTTAGACTACATAACTCCATAAAAAAATAGGGACGTTATGTATATGATTACCTAAAATAACCATATCGAATTGAATAATATAAAATTTAGGATTTGTGTCACAAATATTTAAATATAAATATACCTTTAATTAAATAATACGATAAATACACTATATTTTTGTTATTCCCAAGGAACTAACAATGAGATTTACAGAAGGGGGTTGAATGTAAATCTCAAAACTTTTTCAAGTTTTGAGCAGTTTCAAAAGCTAAGTGTATGATGAACATATGTGTGTGAATTGCTTTGAGCAGGTGCAGACAGATGTATATTCAAGACACAAATGTAAAGAACACAAAGGCTTTAAAAACTTTTTTGGTGGATTTGTTGTTCCACCAGAGATGTGTATTTCAGAAAATATGTGATATAAAGAATTGTTCACAGATGCTTCCTAGTACAAACTAGATGATTTTCTCTCTATTATTTTCTAAACAGCTCTGGAAAATTCACATCTAATTACTAGCTGCAACTTGGTTTATATATCACCAAGTTTACAAGTGAAGACAATGATAAAATACAATTATAAAATAGTTCTTCACATGTTTCTTCTTCATTTCTCTATCCAATGCAATCTAAGATAATCTGTGAATCTTTGAATACTTCCTTGTTTGTACCAGAATGGAAATGCTGCTTTTTCTTGATTCCTCCAAGAGGCTACCACATTCCAATTATCTCTGTCAACCCATGTGCCTCTGTCAGCTTATGAATTATCACTATCAACTACTATGGAACTGAACATCCGTTGAAGCTTTCATCCGTTAATGGCTTTATCCGTTGATGCTTTAGTGACATCCGTTGATGCTTTAACAGTTGAAGCTTTATCCGTTGATGCACTCATCTGTTGATGGATGTTATCCGTTGATGCTTTAAAGACATCCGTTGAAGCTTTATTTCTCATCCGTTGAAGGCCTTTAATCTATCAGTTGATACTACTTCATTTATACAAAATTACAAGACATGAAATATTTACAATTAGCCCTCCTATTTGCATATCCACTAGTAGTCAACATGACTTATAATTTCCCACAACTTCTAAGAATTATAACTTAAATATAGAGACTGAAATGTGCTACAATACTAAACTTATTTCTAAGTAAAGCTACTCCATCAACGGATAGCCAAAGTGGTATGATACGTTGAGGCTACAGACACTAGATTTCTACTTAAGTATTTTGTTTAACTTATCATCAAACTAATACATATATTCATAACAATCTCCCCCTATTTATATCTACTAGAATTGTAGGCATAAATTCAGGGTTAACTTGATGATAACAAAATACTTAACAAATATATGAGTTGAAACCAAGTAAAAATTCAAAAGTGCTGCAAAAGTGTATGTACAGAGTTAGAGTTGAAGAATTACAGTGTTTCCAAGGGTGCTCCTTTAGTCTGAGCAAATCATTTTCTTTTCATTTGTTCCCTTGTTTTCTTCCCCAGCCTCCTGTCATTTTCCTCTACTTGGAGTTGGAGTTGTCTGTAGAATTCAACTTCATCTTATTCACTGATATCCAACTTAGATTGCATGTCCTTGAGAGTTTCATTACTGGCAATTTTAAGCTGGTCTTCAAGTCTGAAAAATCTTCTGACTCATTTATTATCTCTGAACTCCATCAACCAATGAGGTGATTTATGAATTGTAATTTATTGCTTAGGGATGAGTAATGTTCTAGGCAAGGAATTTGACTCCCACCAAGTTTTCCTTATGCTGGCAATCTTGTTGAGAATCTCAGTTTTGGCAGTCCTGGTAAAGCCAATATCCCTTTTGATAGCTGAGTAGACTCTAATCAAGGTAGAATAGCCCTCACTTAGAATTCTTTGAAGAGGCCAAGTCCTTTCCACACTTTCTTTATACTTGAACACTAGCCTTTCTGGTAGCTGTCCATAGGCATTTATTCCCCTTACTTTCTCCAGATCATCCAGGTAGAGTTCAATATCTGTATATTCTTTTATGTCACAAATGTGAACATAATCATCCTTTGAGGCTTGTGGCTTAGGCTTAGGTTTATGTTTCTGAGTGAATTTACTTGAGGTTAGGGGAAGTGTTGATTTGGATTTTCTTTTCAGTTTCTTTGGTGGTGGAGAAGTAGTTAAGAAGGTAGGAAATTTTATGGTGTCCCAATTAATAGGTTCCTCTTTAGGGATGATTATTTCACCATGGATATTTATACTGGGATCAGCCATAACAGGTTCAGGAATATAAGGTAGTGGTTTAGATTTTGATTGGGTTTCCTCAGTATCATCTCCACTCTTCCTTTTTGCTTTGGCCTTCTTTCTGTTCCCTTTCTGCCATTCCTTTCTTTCCTCACTTCTTTCCTCCACACTCTCACCAAACATATTCCCCATATCCATATTTATGCTTTCAGCCTTGTTTCCTTCACTCTTGTCTTCCATCTTCTTCTTTTCTTCAATTTGACTTGACTGTAGCTATTTTTCAAGCTTTGCTTGTGCTCTTTTGTCAGCCTTCAGCTTTTTAGCTTCTTCCTTTAACCTCATGGTTTCTTCCCTCTTGGCTATTGAGAATTTGGGATGTCCTTACATCACACAGATACTCTTTCCCTCTCTATAGATGATAGCCATATTCATTCTTTCCACTACATCCTTGGTCTCTTTGTGCTTTATGATGTTACCACCCAAAACTTTGTCTTCATCAGGCTTTGGAAGAGAAAAATCCACTTCTTTTAGTTGAGCAAAGCTTAGAGGGTTCTTTGTAGAGTCCTTGGTGAATCTAGTGGTTGGCTTGAGTACCATGGACTTCAGGTTCCTTAAAGAAGTTTCTCCAACCTTATTCCTCCTTACTGGCTTGTGCTCCATAATGATTGGCTCAACTTTTGTGCTATGTTTCACAGATAAGGATTTTGTAGTTGTAGAGCCAAACACTTGTTGCATCCTTTCATCAATTCTTCTCCTTTGCTCTTTCACCTTCATCTCAGCTGCTGCTAGCTGGATTAGATCAATTTCATCAAGCTTTCCTTTGATTTGAAGTGTTGGAGAAGTAGTGATGGCAGGAACTAGCACTTTGGATATTTGAATGTGTGTAGATGGCTCCCCTCCCCCTTCCCCTTTATTCTCCCCCTTTTTGTTATCATCAAGGAGAGGGGTCAAGCCCTGTGCTTTAGCCAGTTGCACTAGAAGACTAGTCTGAGACTGTTGATTTTGAAGAATGGTGACCATAGAGTTTTCAATAGGTTGAACTCTTTCCTCCAATTTGGTCATCTTCTTTTCAGCATCTGATTCGCTTCTCAGTCTCAGTAATAGTTCCTGCATGGTACCAAATGGCATGATTGAATCCAGCTTCTCAGTATTGTAGGACTTCAAGTCAGCTATATCCTTATTGAGTTCATCCACACTTAGATTATGTCTTAATTGTTGTAGTTTCATGAGATATAGAGAATCTAAGTGGGCTTGGAGAATGTCCTTGGTGCCAGCATTTGTAGTTTCCTGAATTGCCTTTTGGATAGCCATAACTTGTTTGATTAAGGATACATTAAAATGCCCTGGGTAGACTCCTTTGTCAATGCCCATTCAGGTAACTCTGGAATAGAACTTGGGCCTTCATCTCCCCCTAAGTTCATGCTTCCATCAAAAGAATCAGAGTCATCATTTTAGAATTTACTCCAAATTCTTCAGATGACTCACCAGCTGTAGAAGGCATCATATTGACAGCAACTTTATCCCTTTGTAGAGATTCTGAAGTATGTACTAGATTTAAAGTCTTTTCTGCCTCCTCATTGCCCTGAGTAGCCAACAGTTGATAGGCTGACACAGGATGAGTAAAAGTGTCAGCATCCAAGGAAATGTTATCAATTACAGCTTTGTAATATTACTGAAATTGTCTTTCCTTTTCAGCATCATCCACAATCATTGACTCTCTAGCAATGGCCGGATCCACCCTTATACCTCATGTACCTGCTTTTCTCTCAATTTCTCTCTTTTCTTGCATCAGGGGCTCCCCCTGGCTCACACTCCTCACACCCTCACCTTCACCTACTAAGGTGGTACTCCTCTCACTTTCTTTTGCCATGCTGGAAGAAATAGCATGTATATTTAGACTCTCAAGCTCTCCTTTTGCCTGGGAGCAACCTAGCCTCTCACTCAAGTTTTCACTCCCTTCCCTCAACCCTAGAAGTGATTGTACAGTAACCATGTCTTGTACACTTGGAGTTAATTCAGTTGTATATGTAGAGACCATCAACGGATAAGGAATATCCGTTGAAGTTGAAACTGATGGTATCAATGGATAATTGCAGTTAAGCTTATCCGTTGAAGAACAACCACTTGTCAATGGATGAGGAATATCCGTTGAAGAAGGAAAAGAAGTAAAAATTGAAAGTGACATAATTGTTGAATCTGTGTGGATTGATTTTAATTTAGGTGACACAGATTCTTCAACTAAGTCTGAAAGAATTGGCTGATGATCCAACAAATCATCTAAAAGATGATGATCACCAGTTTTTGAGTGGGGCTCCTCCCTGAGTTGTAAAGAGGTAGAATCAGGAATTGATGTGAAAATCATGTCCACATCCAGAGATGGTGATGGAGAATTTGGTGGTTGGTGTGTGTCAATTTTGAGAGAATGGGGTTGTGACTCCACATTTGTTGGAGTCACATCAAGATGAATTTGTGAAGGCATAGATACAGGTGGTTGTATTTGTGCAGTGTGTGCACCCTGTGTTGAAACTAGGGTTTTGACCTTCTTTCTTCTTGTCAAGGCTTTTACAGGTGAGTGTGTGGCTTCAGTGTCCCTCCCTCTTTTGTTATGTGTCCCTGGTTGGGGACTATTTTCCATAGCTGCACCCTTTTGGGAGGATGCAACTAGGGATGAGTTTGAATCCTTTTCAACCACCACAGTCTTTTGAGAAACTGTGGCTTGGCTAGCTTGGGTACCACTCACCTCTCCTACCTTATTATGGGGGTTTTCTTGATGTTCACCCCTCCCCTTACCACTAACACCCTGTTCACTCCCCTCATGGTTTATGATAGTTATTACAACTGTTGTCTTTTGAGAGACAACAGAGGTGGCTTTCTTTGACTTGGATTTTGAAACTTTAGGTTTGGTGGCCTTGGTAGGAATCTGTTGGGGCATTAACACAGATTCCATGGCCAAACTTGAAGGCAAAGAAATGATGGAGTTGGAAGTAGTAGGAGTTGAAGAAGTATTTACCTCACTTACGTGAGGTGCATCCATGATTGGTAAGTATACGAGTGGCACCTGACTGTTGAGGTTAATCCTTAAAAGGTCTGCAAGGACCCTCTTCTCTTGTGCCCAACATTTGAGTTTATTACTCTCATTATTTATGACCAAACCTTCAGCAACATGGTTAGCCAATAACATAAAGAATCTAGCAAAGTAGATGTTATTGTAGGATTTTATCTATCACGGAAGCATGGTAAAACAATTTTTACGATATAAAATCCATATAATACGCATACAGATCATGAATTAAATCGAAGGATCGTTTCTAACATTTAAAAGCGATCCAAGAACCACGAGCGGAGATCCTTAGCAGCTGCTCCTCAAGTGTGAAGCACTCCACCGGTATCCACCAAGAAATCGATGTAATGGAGGAGAAGGAGGTGGAGAGAATTAGGGTTTTTGTAAATTTTAGGTTGAGGCAAAAAATAGGGTTTATAATAGTATATTTATAGGCAAATTTTTCAGCTGAAAATTTTCCCATAAAATATTATTATTATTAACCCTTTATTATTCTCACTAATAATTAAAACACCTTTTAATTATTAATCCTTTTTCTAAACACTTTAGAAATAATTCTCTCACTTGATTTAATTTCCAAAAAAATAAATTCTTAATTAATAATATTAAGAACTTTTTCTTAATTAATTTATAATCAATTAAATCTCATTTAATCAATTATTAAATTTGTCAATTAATTATTTATTTTATAAATAAATAATTATCAGCCATTATTAATTAATTCCTCCACCATTAAATCATTCTCTTTTATGGTGTGACCCTGTAGGTTCAATATTAAGCCGGTAGTAGAAATAAATAATAATAAAACTATTTTATCATTATTTATATAAATTCTCTAATTCATTAAATATGATTAATTAATTAATCATATTTATTATACATCGTGAGGGATACTTCTCAGCATATCGCGACTATCCGAATAATACGAATTCACTGCTTAGAATACCAAGAACCTATTCAGTGAGTAGTTACCGTACAATCAATTCCTTCTACCCTGTAATGTCACGATTAAATATAAGGCATGTAACTTGTGTCAAGCCTATCTTATTTAATCACTTGCTTTCCCATTCACTATGCTTAGTTCTATTTAATGTAAATTAGAAACTCCTTTCTAATTTCATTCACTCTGGCCAGAGATTCCTGAACTAGCATAAGTGGATCAGCATTGAACATTCTCCTCCTTCACTGAAAAGGGTAGATCCTTTATTGATCATACACTATCTTCGTGTACAAATTCCTATACCCAGTAGAACCCTTATAATTGTCCCTGGAGACTAAGAACTAAACCAAAGCATAGTTCAGTGTACACAAGATGACTATGATGACCTCAAGTCTAAGGATACTATCACTATGTGAACAACTGCTGACACGTGAGTAAACTCCATCAATTATTCAGCTGTGTGAGTCATGTTCAGTGAACTTATTCTATAATAAGCACCTACATACTAGCTATAGTGTCACCACACAAATGTCTATGAGAACAGACATCCTTCATAATGAAGCAAGCATAGTATGTACCGATCTTTGTGGATTATTAATTACCAGTTAGTAATCCTACGACCAGGAACTATTTAAGTTTAGAGTTATCATCTTTTAGGTCTCATTATTATGATCTCATCACAATTCATAAAAAGCTTTACTCTAAATTGTGGTATATCTTATTTAAACACTTAAAATAGATAGAGCCCGCAATAAAAACAAAACAAGTCTTTTATTAATATCAATGAAATCAAAACAGATTACATAAAAGTTATTCCTAAATCCTCATACATGATTGGACTTAGGACATATCTCTTTCAATCTCCCACTTGTACTAAAGCCAATCACTCTGGTATCTAATACCCATCTTGTCTTTATGATGATCAAAGTGACTTTGAGAAAGT
This sequence comes from Apium graveolens, assembly GCF_009905375.1. NCBI lineage: Eukaryota > Viridiplantae > Streptophyta > Magnoliopsida > Apiales > Apiaceae > Apium > Apium graveolens. The sequence continues at coordinate 20,487,372 of NC_133648.1, read as the reverse complement.
GGCTTTGTTAAAGGGTCTGCTATGTTGTTATGTGTGTCAACTCTCTCGACGTTGACATCTCCTCTTTCAACAATCTCCATACTCATACGCTCTCGTTCCTCAGGTGTCTTAGGAGATATTTTCTCGGAAAGGGACACTCTATGGCTCGTCGGTATAAGACCTCTTTTGGAGTTTTCCATGCTAAACCTTTTAAGCACTTTCTGGATGTATGTACCCTGGGTAAGACCTATCATTCTTCTAGATCTATCTCTATAGATCTTCATACCGAGAATGTAGGATGCTTCTCTCAAGTCCTTCATGGTGAAGTTCTTTGATAGCCATACTTTGACTGATTGCAGCATCGGTATATCATTTCCTATAAGAAGTATGTCATCTACATACAATACAAGAAATGTTACCACGCTCCCACTAACCTTCTTGTAGACACATGGTTCATCTATATTTTTGATAAAACCAAACTCTTTGATTATCTCATCAAAACGGATGTTCCATCTACGAGAAGCTTGCCTTAAACCATATATGGTTCGCAACAGCTTACACACTAGGTGTTCATTTCCCTTGGAAAGAAAACCCTCTGGCTGTGTCATATACACTTCCTCCTCAAGTTCCACATTGAGGAAGGCCATTTTCACGTCCATTTTCCAGATCTCATAGTCGTAGTAAGCAGCAATCGTAAGCAAAATCCGAATTGATTTTAACAGGGCTACATGCGAAAATGTTTCATCAAAGTCAATCCCTTGCCTTTGTTTGAATCCTTTTGCCATGAGCCTGGTCTTATAGGTCTCCACCTGGCCATCTGCTCCAATCTTTCTTTTGTATACCCACTTGCACCCAATAGGCTTAACATCTTCAGGCGCCTCAACCAGAGTCCATACTTGGTTGGTATACATAGATTCTATTTCGGATTTCATGGCACTATGTTATTTCTCTGAGTCAACACTACTCATAGCCTCATTATAGGTCACAGGGTCGTCATCATCAATGATTGACAACTCATTGCCATTCTCAATGACAAGGCCATAATACCTCTCAGGTTGGCGAGATACTCTCTCTGTCCTACGAATGGGCTCTTTCACAGAAGGTTGTTCAGTCTGAACAGGTGTTACCACTTGATCCGTAGTAGTTTGTGCTTCTTGAACTTCATCAAGTTCAATTTTGCTCACACTGTTTCCTTCAAGGATAAACTGCTTTTCCAAGAAGGTAGCATGTCTGGAGACAAACACCTGATGATCGGTGTAAAAGTAATACCCCAAAGTCTCTTTAGGATATCCCACAAAATTACATTTTACGAATCGAGATTCCAGCTTATCTGGGTCAACTTTCTTGACATAAGCTGGACATCCCCAAATCTTAACGTGTTTAAGACTCGGTTTCCTTTCTTTCCATATCTCATATAGAGTTTGAGGAACAGATTTGGAAGGCACCTTATTCAGTAAATATGCTGAGGTTTCCAATGCATAACCCCATAGGAATACTGGAAGATTCGTATAGCTCATCATGGACCGAACCATGTCTAACAAAGTTCGATTTCTCCTTTCAGATACCCCATTTAACTGTGGAGTATATGGAAGAGTCCACTAGGAGACTATACCATTTTCTTTGAGATAATCTAGAAACTCTTCATTCAAGTATTCACCACCTCGATCTGATCGAAGAGTTATAATACTGTGTTTGGTTTGTTTCTCCACTTCATGTTTATATTCTTTGAACTTTTCAAAGGCTTCAGACTTGTGTTTCATCAAATACACATATCTGAATCTAGATCTATCATCTATGAAAGTAATGAAGTATGAAAATCCACCCATGGGATGCGTAGACATTGGTCCACATACATCTGTGTGTACCAATCCTAGCAAATCTACAACCCTCTCTTCATGTCCACTATTTGGAGATTTGGTCATTTTACCCAATAGACAAGACACACATGTAGGATATGGTTCAAAATTAAAGGGGTCAAGTAACCCTTCCTTATGCAATGTCCGCAGTCTATTTTCACTAATATGACCTAGCCTACAGTGCCATAAATAGGTCAGATTTTCATCATCTCGTTTTCTTTTGTTAGTTTGTTCAATCTGAAGTAAATCATGCTCTACGTCACATACATACAGACCATTATTTAAAATACCACGTCCATAAGGAACATTATCTCTAAGAATAGAACATTCATTATTCTTAATAACAAATGAAAAACCATCCAAATCCAACATAGGAATAGAAATAATATTCCTCATAATAGAGGGAACGTAATAACAATTATTCAAAATAATAGTCTTGTCCGTATGCATATGTAAACTAAATGATCCTACAGATATGGCCGTAACCCTTGCTCCATTGCCCATACGTAGAATCACCTCATCTTTTTCAAGAGTCCTACTTCCCTTTCGTCCTTGCAACGAATTGCAAATATGAGAACCACGGGCGGTATCTAATACCCAAGTAGAAATTTGACCTAGTGACATATTAACTTCGATCATGAACATGCCTGAATCAGAAGCGGTAGTCTCACTACCCTTCTTCTTCTTCTTCAATTATGCAAGGTAAACCTTGCAGTTCCTCTTCCAGTGCCCCAACTTGTTACAGTGAAAGCAAATAGCTAAATTAGGACCAGTCAACTTGCAAGCATCTAGTATGCTCCGGAGTGATAGTGCAGAAGACATGACAAATATAGTAAATCTGTAAATGATAAACACATAACAACACTTAGCAAATATTCAATTTCATTTCAAAACACTATATGAATCGGGTATTTATTCATAAGTGTCTCCCACTAGTTTATCTAATTTATTCAACCCCTAAGTGAAAATTAAGCATTCATAATGCTAGTGGGAATAGGGATCCTACATTCCATCACACAACCTCGGCTGTAGCAAGAAACGTCATGTGATGTTCAATAGGCAGACAACTCTTGTCAATTACATCTTATGTTATTCCCTAATATAACTTTATCCTCTTGAATAATTGAGTCACGGCTGTAGCACGACAAACTCAATATTCTAAGTCAAGTCTAACCCAACATTTCGTACAATTGAATCAGTCTCCAACGGCCCACGACTGTAGCACGTAACGACCTTTAGATTCTAATTCAATGTACACATCTCTATGTAATAGACAAGTATTTCTTATTTCGAAATCAAAGCCCTCGGCTGTAGCACGAAACGACAATGATTTAAAAATAAGAACCACTTTCTACCATATTGGAAGGCTATGACCGACACAAGCCCGTTGTGTCATTGGCCAATTACTACTTGATATTATTTAATTTTAGAGGGATTATATTACGTTACAATCATAATCATATTCTAAAGAGATTCTTCTTTTTAAATTAAATATTTCAAATCAATAATCGATAATCAGATGATTCCCAGATCGGGTGGAGCATTGTCAAGAGGCGTCACTTAATAACCCTTTCTTACAGATAGAAATATGTTATTGACAGAATCATCCTTTCTCTCAATATTGAAAATTCATATTCAATTACGTGTTTCATAAACACAAGAATCTCATGATCGTATTCATAATATTTATATTAAGGTCATGAAATAATTTCACTATACTAGATTGTCTAACAAACGCCTTATGTTAATTAAGTTCACCTAAATCTATCATCGCATGATAAACTAAGCATATATCACATATATAATCATGAATAAACGTAAAGGTAGGCATGTTAAATTATGTAGCATATTGGTCTAAGCATTATACATCTCTATGTATCACATGAGGCATTTAAAAGTAATTAAAACAGTTGAAAACATGCTTTAAAACACTTCTGTTAGCTATAAACAGTCCGAAACAATTTCATAAAATACAATATAATATACCATTAGATGCGTCTCGAAAAGACGAATCCAACGGCACCAAGCACGCCCCATTCTGACCAAGCACGCGCTCACACGCGCCCCGAAAAGAAAACCCACGCGCCGCCACGCGCACACGCGATGTCAGGCGCGTGTCAGACTGTCGTCCACGCGCCCCCACGCGCACACGCGCCTCACACGCCCAAAACCCTAAGCTGACGTCAGTATGACGTCATCTGATGACGTCAGCATGACGTCAACACTACGCTGACCTTTGACCCGCGCGTGTGACACGCGCCGCGCATGACACACGAGCGCGTGTGCCCCACGTGCGCACGTCAGACGCGCGGTCCCCCCTTGTTCTGACAGTCGCCGCCGTACTTGTTTCGCACAGAAAAACATGATGCCTTCTCTCTTTCCGTGCCACCATTAAAGCTTTAAAAGCCACAACAGCAAGAAAACATATATATATACTTTACAGATTATATATATATATATTTAATTACGAATTTAATTAAAACAACTTCAAAAATTCATAACAATTAATCCATACATCATAAAATTATGAAAAAAATACCCAGACAATCTACAACACTTGTAGAACCCAGATCTACAGTCAAAATAATTCTGAGAAACAATTTCTAATCAGTCATAATTAATCCATGATATAACTTGTAAAAATCATAATTAATTCATACAAGCACATAAAATTCTGAAATTTTTATCACAAATCTATATGCATATTCTGATACCATTGTAGGGATTTATCTATCACGGAAGCATGGTAAAACAATTTTTACGATATAAAATCCATATAATACGCATACAGATCATGAATTAAATCGAGGGATCGTTTCTAACCTTTAAAAGCGATCCAAGAACCACGAGCGGAGATCCTTAGCAGCTGCTCCTCAAGTGTGAAGCACTCCACCGATATCCACCAAGAAATCGATGTAATGGAGGAGAAGGAGGTGGAGAGAATTGAGATTTTTGTAAATTTTAGGTTGAGGCAAAAAATAGGGTTTATAATAGTATATTTATAGGCAAATTTTTCAGCTGAAAATTTTCCCATAAAATATTATTATTATTAATCCTTTATTATTCTCACTAATAATTAAAACACCTTTTAATTATTAATCCTTTTTCTAACACTTTAGAAATAATTCACTCACTTGATTTAATTTCCAAAAAATTAAATTCTTAATTAATAATATTAAGAACTTTTTCTTAATTAATTTATAACCAATTAAATCTCATTTAATCAATTATTAAATTTTCCAATTAATTATTTATTTTATAAATAAATAATTATCAGCCATTATTAATTAATTCCTCCACCATTAAATCATTCTCTTTTATGGTGTGACCCTGTAGGTTCAATATTAAGCCGGTAGTAGAAATAAATAATAATAAAACTATTTTATCATTATTTATATAAATTCTCTAGTTCATTAAATATGATTAATTAATTAATCATATTTATTCTACATCGTGAGGGATACTTCTCAGCATATCGCGACTATCCGGATAATACGAATTCACTGCTTAGAATACCAAAAACCTATTCAGTGAGTAGTTACCGTACAATCAATTCCTTCTACCCTGTAATGTCATGATTAAATATAAGGCATGAAACTTGTGTCAAACCTATCTTATTTAATCACTTGCTTTCCCATTCATTATGCTTAGTTCTATTTAATGTAAATTAGAAACTCCTTTCTAATTTCATTCACTCTAGCCAGAGATTCCTGAACTAGCATAAGTGGATCAGCATTGAACATTCTCTTCCTTCACTGGAAGGGGTAGATCCTTTATTGATCATACACTATCTTCGTGTACAAATTTCTATAGCCAGTAGAGCCCTTATAATTGTCCCTGGAGACTAAGAACTAAACCAAAGCATAGTTCAGTGTACACAAGATGACTATGATGACCTCAAGTCTAAGGATACTTGTACAACTATCACTATGTGAACAACTGCTGACACGTGAGTGAACTCCATCAGTTGTTTAGCTGTGTGAGTCATATTCAGTGAACTTATTCTATAATAAGCACCTACATACTAGCTATAGTGTCACCACACAAATGTCTATGAGAACAGACATCCTTCATAATGAAGCAAGCATAGTATGTACCGATCTTTGCAGATTATTAATTACCAGTTAGTAATCCTACGACCCGGAACTATTTTAGTTTAGAGTTATCATCTTTTAGGTCTCATTATTATGATCTCATCACAATCCATAAAAAGCTTTACTCTAAATTGTGGTATATCTTATTTAAACACTTAAAATAGATAGAGCCCGCAATAAAAACAAAACAAGTCTTTTATTAATATCAATGAAATCAAAACAGATTACATAAAAGTTATTCATAAATCCTCATACATGATTGGACTTAGGACATATCTCTTTCAGTTATGAGGTCTATTAGCCTTGTTACCTAATCTAGTACCTAATTCTATCATAACATAGTTGCTAAAATTATAGTACCTATCAGAAACCAACATATAGAGCATATTAACAAGAGCTGAAGTTATTGCATCAAAATTATTAATTTTCCCAAAGAAAACCTTGATAAAGGCATCACTAAGAAAACTTCATTCTTTCCTAAGCCTTTTCTCTTAATACTGCCTAAACTAGTAGAATCAAGGGAATAGCCTATGAAATCTAAAATGCTAGATACATCATTATCAGTGTGTGGTGTCATGGCATTATTTTCAGGTAATTTAAAACAGGACTGTATATCATCACAGTTAATACAGTAATCCTTACATTTGAGAGAGAAGGAGATGGTTATATCAGTGGGGTTGAACTCAGCAGTTATCCAAATCTCCTCAACTACCTCACAGTAAATCACGGGGGCTTCCAGCATTGCATAGCTCAGTTTACAGTTTTGATGAAATCCATCATCTTGTGATAATCTGAGTGGGCTTCATTCTTTTCCACCAAAGCTAAGAAATTGTTTTTCTCATAGACAAACCCAGATTGGGACATTATCTTTACTACTGGTGCCATTGTTGTGGGTAGAAGTTGTAGAGAAAAGTTGAGAGTTTTGGGAGAGAAAGAGAGTAAAAGCTTTTGAAAATTGCAAGAAAGCGTAAAGTGAAAATAAGAATTCAAAGGGGCTTTTATACTTTCTCAAATTAAAATATAAAAAGAATGATTAAACAGTATTTTTAAGTAAATTACAGCCGTTTGAGAATAAAAAAAAACTGTATGTATTCTAAAAACTGCCTTTAATACAATTACATACAACTGTATATATATATATATATGTATCGACGATTAAGAAAAATAGAATCAACGGCTGTGACTCACTCAAAACGACTGATGTGACAGTTCAACGGATGAGGTAAACAGTTATCCGTTGAAGATTAACACAGTTTTATCCGTTGAAGGATAAAATTACCAGAAATGTATTTGTCTTTCAATGGATAATGGACATCCGTTGATAGAACAATTTTGACTTTCAACGGATAGGGAATATCCATTGATAGAATAAACTTTACTTAAAGCCAACTTTGTTCTTGCAACAAATTCATTTCAGGCTACATTACAAATTACAATTAGGACATGAATTTAGGAATAATTAGGCATACCTAGCTCACTTACCAATCTTGTGAATGTTGATTCATCAAGTGGCTTGGTAAATATGTCTGTAATTTGTTTTTCACTTGGAACAAAATGAAGTTCCACTGTACCATTCATCACATGTTCCCTTATGAAGTGGTACTTGATGTCAATGTGTTTGGTTCTTGAATGCTGCACTGGATTTTCAGTAATGGCAATGGCACTTGTGTTGTCACAGAATATTGGAATTTTGTCAACATTTAGCCCATAGTCAAATAGTTGATTCCTCATCCATAATATTTGTGCACAGCAACTACCAGCAGCAATGTACTCAGCCTCAGCTGTTGATGTAGAAACATAATTTTGCTTCTTACTGAACCATGACACAAGCTTATTCCCTAGAAATTGACAGGTGCCAGTTGTACTTTTCCTGTCTATTTTGCAACCTGCATAATCTGCATCTGAGTAGCCAATTAGATCAAAACCAGACTCTCTTGGGTACCAAATTCCTAGATTTGGAGTCCCTTTGAGATATCTGAAAATTCTTTTAATAGCAACTAAGTGAGATTCTCTAGGATCAGCTTGAAATCTAGCACAAAGACATGTAGAAAACATTATATCAGGTCTATTGGCAGTTAAATATAGAAGTGAACCAACCATGCCTCTATAGCTTGTAATGTCCACAGACTTTTCAGCCTTGTTTAATTCAAGCTTAGTGGCAGTGGCCATGGGAGTTCTTGCAGATGAACATTCCATTACGTCAAACTTCTTTAAAATATCATAAATTTATTTAGTTTGACTAATAAAAATTCCACCACTAACTTGTTTAACTCGTAAACCAAGAAAATAAGTTAGCTCTCCCATCATGCTCATTTCATATTTACTTTGCATTAACTTAGCAAACTTTTTACAAAGTTTATCATCTGTAGAACCAAATATAATATCATCTACATAAATTTGAACAAGTATTGTAGAGCCATTAACATTTCTAAAGAAAAGAGTTTTGTCAACAGTACTTCTTGTGAAGTAATTATCTAGGAGAAATTTTGACAAAGTCTCATACCAGACTCTAGGTACTTGCTTTAGTCCATAGAGTGCTTTCAACAGATAATACACATGGTCTGGAACATTTGGATCTTCAAACCGTAGAGGTTGGCTCACATAGACTTCTTCCTCCAATTCTCCATTCAAAAATGCACTCTTGACATCCATTTGATAGACTTTGAAATTGGCATGAGCCGCATAGGCTAGAAAAATTCTGATGGCTTCAAGTCTTGCAGCAGGAGCAAATGTCTCATCAAAATCTATTCCCTCATGTTGAGAGTAGCCCTGGCAACCAATATAGCTTTATTCCTTATGACAATGCCATTTTCATCCATCTTGTTTCTGAATACCCATTTTGTGTCAATAGAACTCTTGTTCTTTGGCTTGGGGTACCAGCTTCCATACTTTGTTCCTCACAAATTGATTTAGTTCCTCTTGCATAGCTAAAATCCAATCTGGATCCAATATAGCTTCTTCTACTCTCTTAGGTTCATCCTGTGATAGGAAACTACTGTATAGACATTCATCTTGAGTAGCCCTTCTAGTTTGCACCTTAGATGTTGCATCACCAATGATTAGTTCAAAGGAATGATTCTTGGTTCATTTCCTTTGAGGTGGTAGATTAGCTCTAGATGAGGTGGCCTCAGTATTGTCATAATGTGAGATAGAGTGTTGATTGGTTGAAACTCCCCCTGAGTTATTGGTCCTTTGCAAGGAACTGGATGTTCTATCAACTGATGATGTAAATTGATTATCCGTTGATGAACTATGATCAACGGATGCTCCATTATGTACTTCAACGGATGATGCACTTTGTCTTTCAACGGATGCTGCATTACTTCTGTCAACGGATGTTGAGTTATGGCTTTCAACTAATGCAATATTTTGTGCATTATCCAAAGGCAAATTTTGAATCCTTTTTGAAGTGTCTTCTTCATCATTCTCATATTCACTATCATCACAATATATCTCAATGTTGTCAAATTTGAGTCCTTCATGATGTCCCTCATCTGTTAGTCCATCAATCTTTTTATCATCAAACACAACATGCACAGATTCCATAACAATGTTGGTTCTTAGATTGTAGACCCTATATGATTTTCCAGCAGAATAACCAACAAATATCCCTTCATCAGCCTTTGCATCAAACTTGCCTTTGTGATAAGGTTGGTTCCTTAAAATGTAGCATTTGCAACCAAAGACATGAAGGAAGTTTAAGGTTAGTTTTCTTCTCTTGAACAATTGATAGGGAGTCATGTCTTTTGCCTGATTGATTAAAGAAATATTCTGAGTGTAACATGCACAGTTAACAACCTCAGCCCAAAAATATGTTGGGAGTTTTGACTCTTCAAGCATTGTTCTTGCAGCTTCAATTAGTGATTTGTTCTTCTTTTCCACCACACCATTCTGTTGTGGAGTCCTTGGAGCTGAGAACTCATGCATGATCCCATTTTCTTCACTGAACAGCCTCATGGTAGAATTCCTGAACTCAGTTCCATTGTCACTCCTGATATTCCTTACTTTAAAATCTGGATGGTTGTTGACTTGCTTGATATGATTGATAATGATTTCACTAGCTTCATCCTTTGATCCAAGAAAATAGGTCCATGAAAACTTTGAAAAATCATCTACAATCACTAGGCAATATCTTTTCCTTGAAATTGATAATACATTGACTGGTCCAAAAATATCCATGTGTAGCAGTTGTAATGTTTCATCAATTGCTGATTCAAGCTTCTTACTGAATGATGCTTTCTTTTGCTTTCCTTTCTGACAAGCATCACACAGTTCATCCCTTGAAAATTCCACTAGAGGCATTCCTCTAACTAATTCCTTTTTGACTAGATCATCCATTGTCTTGAAATTCAAACGGGACAGCTTCTTGTGCCATAGCCAACTTTTATCTTGACTTGCTTTGCTGAAAAGACAAGTAATTGATTCTGCATCTGTAGAGTTGTAGTCAGCCAAATACACATTCCCTTTTCTAACTCCAGTTAGAACCACTTTGTTGTCCTTCTTACTGGTAACAACACATGCTTCAGAATTGAAGAAAACAGTATTCCCTCTGTCACATAGTTGACTGATGCTCAATAGATTGTGTTTGAGACCATCAACTAATGCAACTTCATCAATGATGACATTTTCCTTTGAAATCAAGCCATATCCCATAGTGAACCCTTTGATGTCATCTCCAAAGGTTATGCTAGGGCCAACTCTCTTCTTGAACTCTGTGAGCAGGGTGAAATCCCCTGTCATGTGCCTTGAACAACCACTGTCCAAGTACCATAGATTCCTTCTTTTTCCCTGCACACAACAAAATCAAATCAAGTTGATTTTGGTACCCAAGTTTCCTTGGGTCCAGCCTTATTAGTCTTTTTCCTAGACTTCACACTTCCTGCACCTTTTGACTTAGGTAACTTTGAGTCAACCTTGAACTAACAATGAGATAATATACCTTTAATTAAATAATACGATAAATACACTATATTTTTGTTATTCCCAAGGAACTAACAATGAGATTTACAGAAGGGGGGTTGAATGTAAATCTCAAAACTTTTTCAAGTTTTGAGCAGTTTCAAAAGCTAAGTGTATGATGAACAGATGTGTGTGAATTGCTTTGAGCAGGTGCAGACAGATGTATATTCAAGACATAAATGTAAAGAACACAAAGGCTTTAAAAACTTTTCTGGTGGATTTGTTGTTCCACCAGAGATGTGTATTTCAGAAAATATGTGATACAAATAATTGTTCACAGCTGCTTCCTAGTACAAACTAGATGATTTTCTCTCTATATTTTTCTAAACAGTTCTGGAAAATTCACATCTAATTACTAGCTGCAACTTGGTTTATATATCACCAAGTTTACAAGTGAAGACAAAGATAAAATACAATTATAAAATAGTTCTTCATATATTTCTTCTTCATTTCTCTATCCAATGCAATCTAAGATAATCTGTAAATCTTTGAATACTTCCTTGTTTGCACCAGAATGGAAATGCTGCTTTTTCTTGATTCCTCCAAGAGGCTACCACATTCCAATTGTCTCTGTCAACCCATGTGCCTCTGTCAGCTTATGAATTGTCACTATCAACTGCTATGGAACTGAACATCCGTTGAAACTTTCATCCGTTGATGGCTTTATCCGTTGATGCTTTAGTGACATCCGTTGATGCTTTAACAGTTGAAGCTTTATCCGTTGATGCACTCATCCGTTGATGGATGTTATCCGTTGATGCTTTAGAGACATCCGCTGAAGATTTGTTTCTAATCCGTTGAAGGCCTTTAATCTATCAGTTGATACTACTTCATTTATCCAAAATTACAAGGCATGAAATATTTACAATTAGCCCTCCTATTTGCATATCCACTAGTAGTCAACATGACTTATAATTTTCCACAACTTCTAAGAATTATAACTTAAATACAGAGACTGAAATGTGCTAAAATACTAAACTTATTTCTAAGTAAAGCTACTCTATCAACGGATAGTCAAAGTGGTCTTATCCGTTGAGACTACAAACACTAGATTTCTACTTAAGTGTTTTGTCTAACTTATCATCAAACTAATACATATATTCCTAACAATTTTTATGAAAAAGCATCAAATGTCTTACCATTTTTTAAATAGCATGTTAATGAAAATTATTAATTTTACTTTATAGTCGTAGTTTAATTTATAGGACTTTATGATCACCTCTTTATAAATTCACCATCATTGAATAATATTTTAAACCTAATTTTTTAAACTGAAACATTAATAAATAAATCGATTTAGTATATCTTCGTAGTTTTAAAAGAGCTTGTGACATCTCATGTCAAATTTTGAATATATTTAAATATTGGGTCAAGTTCCAAATGTAATAATGTAAAACCAATCAGTTATTAATTTTGATACATAATATCAATTGACTTTATCGTATAAAGAACTCAAAAATATTATTTTTTTTATTAATATAAGATATTATAAAATTTATCCTTATTGGTAAGATATTTTCGTCAAACTCGTAATTTAAATTTATTAAACCTAGATAGTGATGATGTATTTTCGGCTGGGTCATGTAGTCAAATTTTGAGTATTTTTCATAATGGGTAAAATTCTGATTTTGAAACTAGTAATTTTGATACATATTATCAATTGACTTGATTCTATAAAGACCTCAAAGATATTAATTTTTACCAACATAAGATATCACAAAACCTTTTTTTGTTGGTAAGATTTTTTAGTCAAACTCTTAATTTAAATTAAACCTAGGAAGTGTCGTGGTATTTACAGACCGGTCATTTAGTCAAATTTCGAGTATTTTTTTAAAAAATTGGTCAATTTCTAATTTTGAATTCGAATAAATTGAAATATGTTAATTATAACTTATCTAAATATGTAGTACACATATATATTATTTATATAAGTGTATCTCTTGTCAACATATAAAAAATTAAATATATGTATAATATATTTTTTATTAAAAATATATATTAAAAATGTATGAGACATACTTTTCAAATTAAAAATTATTTAATAAATAAGAGAATGATTCGTTTATCTACTATACTTAAATTTATATCTCAAATTCAATTTTTCAAAACTAACTCTGCAAATATTTTAGTAATTATATTTGAAGTTAAATAAATTGTCGCTATTTTACAACACTCACATATTATGTGTATGATAAAAACTTAACTATGGTTGTAAATATAAATACTAGGTTTCAATTCCTCTTGACAACCTCTTTTATATAAATTTAAAATATAGAAATAAATTAATCATTTTAATAAATTTTTTTAATCTTATAAATATTATTACCATGTTCTGTTATTATATATAGAAGAGACGTGAGTTGCTACTGACCGGTGTAATCCATTACATTAAACACCGTGCAACTTACAAATTCATATATATACCAACTCACTGCACAACGCAACACAAAACTATCTCCATCACGACTCCTTAACCATGGTCAGTCAACTCTCTCTCTCTCAATTTGTGTTTTTCGGTGCCATATGTCTTTGATTTTTGTTGACTGTTCTTTTTTACTGATGTATAATTGAGTTTTGTTTCGAATCTTTTAAATAAGAATCTGATTTTTAATTTGATCTTTGATTTGCCTGCTAATAATTTGATGATGTTTTGTATTTTAGGGTTTAGTACTAAACAGTGGTGTTTAGTTTAGTTTGTATTTGTTTGGAAACCGAAAGTGATTCATAGGAGTACTAATGTAGACATCGTACAATCGGGTCATGTTTCCCTTTCTTACCTGTAAGTGACTCAGGCAATTTTTTTGAATTTTTTTTATGTGTTTTTGGCCTAAAACAAGTGTCGAGAGAACCCTATCGGAGGGTCGAGTGTCCGCCATGGGTATTTGAATATTCTAATTAACGATGATGTTCAACTTTAAACCATTTTAGCCTACAAATTCTACAAAGCTAGCTACAAAATTACCGGTTGCAGTAATAAAAAGCTCACAGTTCTCGGTAATACAAATCACCAGCTTGTGGCTTGTAGGATAAATCAGTTTGCACTTGAATCAACACCTTGTAGAATATGCGTTGTCCTGTTTAACATAGCCTGTACTTATTGATTAACTAAATGTTACATGTTATCAATGGAAAATTGGAGATGAAAGGGGATGAGGGATGCTATCTTCTACTATGTACACTGTGGTAGTATATGTTAATGGTTTTTTTTTTGCAAAAGTACGTATTGATGTTGATCTTTTACTTCTAATCATTTTATATTTTCCATAAGAATTCTTCTCTTAATTTTAGGAGCTAATCTGTGTGTGGGCAGTGCTGTCAGTTGTACCCTTGTTGCTAAAGTTCTAAAAAGTGTTGCTTCGCTGTTTGTGTATGCAACATAGTTTCATAGTGTTTAATTTTTTTTGTTTTCTTGTTAAATTTGTTGTTTTGTCCTGATTACATTGAACCCTCTATGAGAAGTTTGGCATACATTATTAAGATATTTTCGATAATTGTATGCAAAAATGAAAGTTTAGCTATGGCCATATTCTATTCTGCAGTTTGATATCTTGATCCTTTTATAACGTTTGAACATAATTTCACGCCGATTGCAAAATCAGAAATGCTTTGTTGAAACTGATATTTTTTTTGTTCTGCATACAGCAGAGTAGGAGCAAGGAAGTACATTCTGATTTTACACTCCCTAGACCCTAGGTTTTGTTTTTTTTTATTTTTTAACCAGACCTATCAAAACATTTGTGTGCTTCTAAAATGATTGCTTTATAACACTACGGAATAAAGTTGATTTAATATCAGTCAATTTTTCTTTACAAATTAATAATTTTATGAGGAAATACGTATTAATTTTTAGCCTAAAAAGCATCTCTAGTTTTAATATAAACAGATAAGAACATTGTACTCTAATTTTGGTTTTGACCGAGTACAGTATCATTTTCTGTTTATGCATACTAACAGAAGAAGAATCTCTTAATTTGTATAAGAGGATATTGTATGTGAATAGGAGAAAAGAATCATGTTACCCTTAATTGGTCAGTACTTGTATTAAATGGCATCGGTGCCATGCGGGGTTTCAGCGATATTTGATAATTAACAATTATGTGAAATGTATAGGCGAATGCGGCATCTGGTATAGCTGTACATGATGACTGCAAACTGAAGTTTTTAGAACTGAAAGCTAAAAGAACTTATCGGTCAATTATTTTCAAAATTGAAGAGATACAAAAGCAGGTCACTGTAGAAAAGGTTGGAGATCCAGCTGAAAGTTACGAAGACTTTGCTGCAAGCCTTCCTGCCAACGAGTGCCGATATGCTGTTTATGATTATGACTTTGTGACCCAGGAAAATTGCCAAAAGAGCAGGATTTTCTTTATTGCTTGGTAGCAACCTTCATTCCCATTATATAGTAAAATTATAAGTCATCTGTCATGCAGGCTACGCATTACTTCTCATTTACGTGTTTCTCTTCGTTTTTGTTATCAAAGGTCTCCAGATACAGCTAAGGTGAGAAGCAAAATGATTTATGCAAGTTCAAAGGAAAGGTTCAAGAGAGAGCTTGATGGTATTCAGGTAGAGTTGCAAGCCACTGATCCAACTGAAATGGACATGGATGTTATCAAAAGCAGAGCTGCCTAAGCTGTCTTCCTATTCCTAGTGGTTCTATGCCTTTTCTCTAATGTTAAATGTCTATAAATGTCGTGGGGGAACTTGGTAGGTGTTTAGGTATAGTATTACTCTATCAATGGAACCTTCTATTTGTCGAATATTTTTGAAATCTCAAGTATGTTATATACCATGAATGTTATATTTTCAAGCAAATTGATTATTTACATTATGCCATGATCATTATCTTTTAGCGATAAGATAAGCAAACTATCAAGAAGGGATTTTTGGTAGTACATATGTTTGATGTAGCAGATATATTTCTTACAAATAACAATTAGGTCCCCGGCTTGCAGCTAGCAAGAGTGTCTGCTTTTGATTATTTTTCACCTCAGTATCTCTTTATTACTGAACAATATTATGTAATTTATCAGAAAAACATATAATATATACTCGACCACAATTTCTTATTTTTATTTTAAATAACGAAAAGATTAGATCTGCTATATATTTCATTAGTATATAAATTTGACTGTTCCATTTGTTAAACTCTAAATATCAGTTTTCTATGTGTAACTAATTATTTTTGACAAAACGAGGGATATTCGAAATTAAAATACTATTAATAAAAACATTAAATTATATGCTATTCATGATATTAATAAAATATTTGACAAATTAGAGCAATTAATTATGGTAACAATATTAATCTATTTTTACATTTACTTGCACAAATTAGAACCCAGTGTCGCTTATCACTGTTCATTTTTTATTTCTAACTCCCTCTTAATAGTTGTAATTTAAAAGAATGGGGGCTTTTATTAACAATGTGCCACTTTGAACAATTTTTATCATTATTTTAAAAAGGGTAGTTTTTTTTCTATGTAGCATAATACAAAAATTATACAAAAATAAATAAATAAGGAGATTGTACACCACAGTCCATGAGCTTTGTGTTTAAATTAACAGCTAAGCTACTAGTCTGCTACATGGTGTTAAAGCTCCTGATAAGGTAAAGGGATACAACACAAAAAGTTACATGCACTAAAATCAGAACTCACAAAATTATACAAGTTGAGGTATTTCAACCTGATATTTCAAAGATCAATCCTTGTAAGGACTCTCACTTTCTTGATCCCTCAAAAGACCTAGAAAAGCAAGAAAGCCGAAAAAGAAGAAACCACCTGACCAACCACCTCCCCCTCCCCCGCCACCGCCGCCGTCTCCATCATCCCGAGGAGGGAACCCATCTCCACCATCATCAAGATCCGGAGACTTCTCCTTCCCTATAACATTTGAACCATTTTAGACGCACGTGAATAGAATGGCAGAACCTTGAAGTACAGGAATGCAAAAGGCTATGTGCTTAAATTCATAGATAGAAGAAATGTTCTATCATCAAGGCATGCATCCTGAAATCATATACTGATATACGTATACGAGTCGCAAGGACAAATTTTTATTGTTATCAAAACTGCTGATGGCTGATGCTGTTTACTCATACCCCCCCCCCCCTTTCCCTCCCCCAAAATGAAATATAGCATCTGAACTCTTAAAATACTGACTTGCTGAAATTTCTTCATAAATAGGTGCTCTTAACTATGTATATCAGAATTGAGCTGGTATGTCCATATATTGAACATTCATGATGACACCATATAAAAAAATCTCAAATGTACTATAAATTATATACTATACAAGAACTACCGTTTAACATGCCTTTCTACAGGAGGAAATTACCTTGTATTGGAGCAACAGTTATGGTAGACGACTGCCGTGTAACGGTTTGGGTCTGCTCCGCAGAACATCTTGCATTCTGCATTATAAAAAGAAATAAGATCAAGATCTAGTTTACACACATTTCGATATAATTCACTCACTAAGCAGAACGACTACGCCTATAAAGCTTTCTTTTCTAATTCCATTTTCCCTTTTTTTTTCCAGAACAAAGCCTTCTTTTTTAACTTTCTTTTCTAAGAATCCAGTAAGGTCCTACTTAGGAGGGTTTAGTCAGCAAGGCAAGGAAACAAAAATAGGTGTAATATCTACTCTGAATACTAAATTTAATATGACATCTCAAAGCATGCTAACGCATTGTTATGCTCAGAATATAATTTGATTTTTTGATTGACAGAAATACAAGGCAAAAGCAGAATTTTGATAAATACAAAATAATTTCCATTTTATCATGTACCATAAAAAGGTTAAGTTACAAAACGTTATCCATATCTTTAGCATTATAATAAATTCATATATACGTTATCTTTTTCTTAACTGAATATAAACATGAACATTATAATTTGTTAAAGAATTTATTTTACTCAAACATTATACTTGGAAACATTATACAAAGAGTTACCCCAATATAAATTATTCCTCCAATCCAGAATCAAAATTAAAACATGATTTGGTAGAATTTATGGCTCGTAAGCAACAAATTGACTATGTTTGACTGTGTAACTGCACAAATCCTATTTACATCTTGCAAAATGAAGATTTAAGACAATATATGCTGAAAAGCGCAGCCGTGTTTCTATAACTGATTATGTGTGTATTATATATATACATTAAAATAATAGCACATTTTCTACCTATATGCAGTTTATACTTGCCATTATTTACCAAACTTTATACATATTCTTGTTCTGTAGGAACATTATTCTCATGTTTATATAATAACTGATTACTTGACATTCCTCCAAATTGATCGCAAAGTGAACTTACAAGAGCAGCAGCGCAAATTACTGAGGCAGACCACCTTTGTCTAGAAAGTGAGATCGCTTGTCTTCCATCGGAGAGAGGAGACCAGGCAAAAGGGGAGCCGAACTTAAGTGAATGATTTTCAGCAAGAAGCGGACATAATTTTAATGAACTATGCTCAATATGCTTGGTTTGCCTGCTGACCGCACTAACTGTGTTACATCACAATAGAAGAGTTAAGACAATATCATTATTTAGCTAGAAAAATTAAAGGAAGCAAACCCTGAAAATGAGGTTATATCCAGCATTACTATGTTATTCTAGAATTTCTCAGTGCTTGGTGTTCAACAAGGGTCGATAAACACTTCAAGTAACAGTATCATTTCTGTTTTATCAAAATTCCTTAACAACACAATTATACATATATCAAGTTCAGTTCAAATTATATCAAAGAGTATAGCAATGATTCCCATGCGCAACATGTAAGTCTTATTTGTAGTTTTTAAAGGTAAAAAGAGCTCCCTAGAGCTTAATCGCAAACCACAAAGTGAATCACGATATTAGAAGTATACAAAATATAAAAAATCACACACACACACATAAAAATTTATATATTTAATGACTAAATAGTCGATATTAACAATATGAAGAAGATAAAAACATTTCCTGAAACGACTTCTAGTAGCATGACATTAAATTCTGTTCATTGTTTAAGCATAGAAGATTTATGCAATGACACCTACTTTTTTTAATTAAATAGACGGTCACGATTTTAAAGGTCAAATATGGACATTTCATTCTTCTCAAGAAACCCCATCAACCACAGGTATGAACTGTCGAGAGGAAATTAGAATGAGAATCTGAAAAACTTTAATCTAAACTAAATTAAGCCTGTGTAACACTTATATATTTACTATCTTTTGGGATTTGAATGTTCGCTTTAACAGGCATATTACAATTTTAAATAAAGTTATGCACTGGCAGCGAAAGTTGTTTACATATTTATCTAACACCATCCGGGTAATTTGTGATGTAGAACAATTTGATTGGAAAAGAGAGAAAATAGTGGGAGAATGGAAGAAAGAAGCACAAGAGTTGCAGGGAAAGAGGAACGCCTGAGGAAGATCAATGTGCTTGAAGACAAACTGCTGTATATGGTAGTTATTAAATAAGTGTGTACATAGTAGCATGACTTACTGCTGTACTAGATAGTTATTACAAAATTTTTTAAATAACACCTCATTAGTATTATATTATAACCGTATTATTTTTTATTTACTTAATTCATCATCTATTGACTTAGATAGCATTATACTTGTTCCTATAAATTTGTCACATTATAGTTCGTGTCAATGTATGTTATATATTTCATATTTTTATCCTATCAACTAACAAAGGAATATTTGGCTTGTCAACCATCCACCAGTCTGTCTGCAATCAACTCGATTAGGTGACATTGCAACTTGCAACAACTTTATATTGCTTGAACTTGAGAAAGAGCATGGTTGGCGAGTTCTTAAATTGCTACTGACTAAATTTTATATGTATCAAGACAACTGGAAACTCTACGACATTAATACTTGGTTACATACCTGGCAGCCGTGTACCAGGGCTTGCACTCAATGAAGTCATCTTGAAGTATATTATACAAGTACGAGTTCACTGATCACCTAAAAACATTAATATATAAGCATCACAATAACACTTATGGACTTATGGTATAATCTGCAATAACAAAATAGTTTCAAGTGCCGGTAAAGCTTTCATGGCACAAGAATCCTCAGAATAGTACAGCTATATGCTAAAGTCGAGGCATATTAGAGAATTTCATTATTGATAAATCTATTATTATCTGAGTTCTTACTGTACATTAAGCACCATAATCCAAAATCTTACATAAGCATATCACAAGTGTTTACGAAGGAAATATCCAACGATAATATTTTAGCACAAGTCATCCCATTTTCAGAATCTAGTTTCTGCATATTGCAGCACTAAAATTGAATAAAAGACCTTTCTTGTTGAATAATTAAATCTTATTCAAAAGATTCGGAGCAACCACACTCATAGTTCTAGGCTGTGACCTGCCAAGCCAGGAACATAAACAAAGTTTCCCAACAAAACTAGTCACACATTTAACATGTTAAAAGTTATAACAGTGCCTTTACGTACTTCTAGCACATGGAAATAACAGAATTTAACTTTGTTGAACATCAAGAAGAGGAACAAGGCAAAAGAGCAGAAAATTAGGAAGGCGTCAAGCAGTGCGAAAAATCCAGCTAGTGAATCTAGCTTTATTTACGCACAGTTAATTGATATGGTTAGGTACACTAAAAAGAGAAACTTGGCATTTGAGTGCTGATTTAGCTGGTGTAATCTAAGCAATCAGCACAGTTAATGATGCGAACTTTACGCAAACAATCAGATTCTACTGATATCCCCTTCAACACAGTTATAAGTATAAAAACAAAACTCGAAAACCCACTAGAAGCAATAAAGCCAGGATCTTGTGAGTTGTGACTCCAATTATACAAACTAAACAAGTAGCTTGGAACATTTTGGTAAATTTAATTAATAAAACTGCAATCTTTGTAACACAATCTACAATATTCACTAATAATCTTTATCTAATTCTTAAAACATAAGGATCAAGAACTAACAACACAGAACAGCATAAAAATCAAACTCCAATACTTCATTTCTTATAACAATAATAAGAATTCACATTCAAGAATTCAATTAAAAAAAATAATTATACCCATATGTTCCAAACAAACTATGCTATATATATACACACATGTATATATACCTGTAATGAACCCGGCTGTTGTTATGCAGTTTTGGGGGTCATCCGCTGTCGTGAAATGCAATGTCTCCTGTATGGGCATTTCGGTACTGGTTTATCTCCGCTCAAACTAATTTTTTAATTGTTGTAAAATTCGGAAACTAGTATTGTTTGGTAGCAATTAATAGAATTGAGTATTAATTGAAATTAATTTAATTAATTAAATAATAATATATAAAATTCTATTTAAATTTTATTAAGTTTTCATAAGATTTACAAAAATAATATTATATATCGTTATTTTATATTTGATATTTAAATGGTGTATACATATTTTTTATAATTGATTTATACATAATAATAAATACTCACTATTTAGTAGTTAGAAAATTAGTATATATTAATTAAATATAAATTCGTGATCTGCTAAATAGCAAATCAATTACATGAAATGCATCAATCGAGTATATTTTCAGGAGAAATAAAAGTAATTTAATTGAAAAACTTATTTAATTATTAAATATTAGGATTTAAAAGCACGTGATAGTTCATATAAGTTAATACACACCCATGTATATATACCTGTAACGAACCCTGTATTGGCACTTATAGCTGGGTTTGTATCCTGGGTACTTTACATTCTTCATTCATTCAGCTCTGCTTATAACTGGTATTCCAATCCTGTTAGTTTTTCTTGGTAAGATAATTAAACTGCAAGTGCCTTGAAATATTGCCACAAGTCCACAACTTCATCTAACATCGAGTTAGTTTATGACATGAACTGCCTTTTCATATAAAAAGTTAAAAAAACATATTTTGGGAACAAAAGCACTGAGCAGATCTTTGCATTTGCTTATTGCACAAAACTAGTGTTAGGCCCGCTTTTGGTCATGGGCCCTAAACAGGTTCTCATGGGAACAATGAATAGTTGGACCCTCATGTATGGCCTAGAATCGGAGAATCGTGAATTAATGTGACTTGGGTTAGCACATGCGGACTGGGCTCATGACATGCGAGCTGGGCTCACACATGTAAGGTGGGCTCTCACACGCGAGTTGGGCTCAGGTGCCCACACGCGAGCTAGGCTCAAGTGCCTTCACGCGGGCTGGGCTCAGATGCGCATTCAAGAGCTGGGCTCAGGCGCCCACACGCGAGCTGAGCTCAGGTTCCCACACGCGAGCTGAACCCATGATCCCACATCTTATGAAAACGAAGGAAACATTGTATTTATTAATTGAAAAGGAAGGCGGTGTGGGTCGAGATGACCAAGCCGGCCCGCATTAAAGGACTTTGTGTGCAACATGGAAAGTGACTCATAGATGATCGGGTTGCTCGTAGATTTCGGGGCCGACAGAGGTTGTTCCTACAATTACGGGAAGAAATGCAGAGGTGTCGCGAGATTGTAGGAAGCATGTGGAGCCGGTCGAGATTTACGTGACTAATTGGCCGAAGGCCTGACTTTTATCATGGGCTTGGGCTGCACAAGTTGAAGAACCTTAACCCTAGCCAATGTGACTTGTTCCCCAAGAACTACGTGAGGCTTCATCCATATAAATAGGGTACGTAGGCACTTGTATGAGACATGAGTCGACACTTGATAGAGAATAACAACCCCTATTCTTTCTTAAGGAGTCAACATACAAGCTCAACCACCACCATACATAACCTTCCTCAGCCCTCAAACACCGTCCTTAATCCTTATTCCACCCATCAACCTCCACAACACTGTTATACGAAATTCTCCCTATAACAACTAGTAAAGTTTCAAAGAAGGCTTGGTGACCATGCTCCTGCCTCAGTTTCTCTCTGTTTCTGAAAATTATGATTAATTTTTGTTCTAAATTTTGTTATTTCTAAAAATTACTATAAGATTTTTTGCCAGTTTACTTACTTTTCCTATATGTTTTTTTGCCAATTTAAGCCTGAAGATTAGGGAATAGGAACTTATTATATATTCAAAATTTTAGTTTTTGTAAGATCAATGAAGTTATAGCCTTCATTTAAAATAAAATTAAGTAGTAAACTTTGATTTGAGATTCGAACATCACATATGTTGTACATTGAACTGGTTAATTTTTCAATCTCCCGCCATTTCTTTTTCCTACATAGTAACTTAAACTATATATGTGAACGCGATGAGATAACTCATATAAATCAAATATTTAAGGGCTTATCTCTAATTGTCCGGGTTCGATCATCGCTCTTCTCAAGATTTGTTAGAACGGATCGTATAAGTCCAATTATTAAAAAAACTTAATTATATATATGAACTACATGATTATTTAAAGATGGGTATGCCTCCAGATGGATACTTGCCATTTCCTGCCTTATATCTCCTTACGACAATTATTAGTATATATGACGTTTGCTGACTTTTTTTAAAACTGTATGGTTGAGAAGATGCTCAATCTTTGCCATCAAGGGAATAGTTTATTTAGCTAATTATATACAAGAAACATGATAATAAAACTAGGCAATAACAAAATGGGTACAACAGTAAAAAGTTTCAGCGGGATTTAAATATATATGAGCTAAGTTATTTCTGTTATAGTTGCTGAAGGGTTTTTTAAATTCTGGTATTTAGTGTTATAGTTCTTGCATTATGTCTTAATTTTATTTAACTTTCTACACATACAGGTGGTCTTTAGGTGCAATTATGTATGAAATGCTTGTGGGTTATCCCCCATTTTATTCTGATGATCCTACATCCACTTGCCGAAAGGTATTGTGTTTCTGTGTAGTTTCCTATTGTAATCTTCACTCTATATTTATAGAAGTTGTGTTCATGAGGTAAATACATTGGGCATGTTATATATGTATAGGTGCACAAGTTTTAATCAATAAATAAATGTAGTTATATATGTGTTGTATACCGAAGCTGAGGACTAGTATTATGCAGTTTTACGTATGTTGGCCAATCTAACTAGAGCAGGGGAGGAGGCACAACTTGTGACAGCAGAGGCTATGGTGGGCTCCGGTCCAGGGGAAAAAATATTCAAAATTTTTATATTACCCGACCCAAAATTTTAAGACTTAGCCCAACCCATATATAATTATTTTGGATAAAAAAATATAGAACAAATTGATGTACAGGCGTGACTTACTGACTTGAAAAAAATAGAGTGAAACACAAGAACTAAAGAAGGAGAACTGGAGAGTTCGTTGAACACAAATTCAAGAGAAGGTAATGAAATCAATTATATTAAGTTTTTGTTTAATCGCCTTCATCTTTCAGGTTTAAAGAGTTACAGCCTTATAGAGCAAGCATATGGAAAATCAAGGGAAAAAGGGGAAAACATTATTGTCATTTTTCAAACCAAGTGGACCTTCTTCGACTAATACCAATGAGGTAAAATCCCCATCTAGTATTGATATTGAAGAAAATGCAGCTAGGGCTGAGATTGAGGAAATTGAAATTGAAGAACCGATTTTAAAATCTTGAAAAGTTGAAATTGATATTAATACCCTTGAACGGGATCCTGGAATTCGGATTCCTATATGGCAGCATCCCGTTAATCAACGAGATGAAATTAGACGAGCTTATATCAAAATGGGTCCATATCAACCTAAATTAGTAGAGTATCCAAAAACAAGATATGGGTCACAAACACAATACCGTAGATTTCAATACTCATGGTTTGAAAATTTCGTTGGTTAGAATACTCTCCGAAAAAAGATTCAATATTTTTTTTCATGCTTTTCAAAATAAAGCACCTCTACATCCTACATTTACCACTGATGGATTTAATTGTTGGAAGAGGGTTAATGATGGGGTCAGATGTCCACTTTTAATGCATGTTGGAGGTCCATCTTTACCACATAGTAATGCAGTGTATTGTGTTCAAGATTTAATGAAAGTTACGGGACATATTGATAAAGTGCTTAATACCTAAAGTTTAGAAGAAATCCAGAAGAATCAATTGCGATTAAAGCAACAATTGAGAGTATTCGATGGCTTAGTTTGCAAGCTTGTCCATTTAGAGGTCATGATGGATCTCCAAATTCTAGCAACTGTGGTAATTTTATAGAGTTGGTCAGATTTGCAGGTCGGATGAATGAAGACAATAGTGATATAGTCTTAGAAAGAGCTCAAAAAAATGCAAAATATTCTTCACCAAGTATTCAGAAAGAAATTTTGCATATTTTGCAAATAGAGTGAGAAGCAAAATCCATGAAGAAGTTGGAGATGCAAAATTTTGCATTTTAGTTGATGAAGCCAAAGATTCTGCAAATAAAAAGGAGATGTCTATTATTTGAGATTTGTTGATCGTCTTGGTATCTTACGGGAGCGTTTTTTTGAGATCGTTCATGTTCCAAACACCGTTGCTTCAACATTAAAAGAGAAAATATCTACCATTCTCTCTCGATATAATTTGCATATCTCTAATATGAGAGGTCAAGGGTATGACGGTGCTAGCAATATGTCTGCTTTTTGAAATGGACTTCAAGCTCTATTTCTTAATGAATGTCCTTATGCCTATTACATACATTGCTTTGCTCACAGATTACAGCTAACATTGGTTGGAGCTTCTAAAAAGAGATTTATATTTGGCTATTTTTTCAAAACTATCAGCCATTGTTAATCTTATTGGTTGTTCTCCCAAATGGCACACTGAGTTGCATTCTGCTCAAGCTATTGAAATTGCTCGTATGGTAATTTCAGGTGAACATGATACAGGTAGAGGCATTAATCAGATTGGTAATCTACATCGGAGTGGTGCCACTCGATGGAGCTCGCATTTTGATTCTATTTGCAGTTTAATTGATATGTATGGTGCAACCATTTCAGTGCCTGAAAGTATTGTTGAAGAAGGTACATCTAGTTCACTACGTGGAGAAGCCGGAGGTTGTTTGATAATTATAAAATCTTTTGATTTATTTTTACACTTCACATGATGCATAAAATCATGGGGATTACTGACTTGCTTTGCCGGGCACTACAACACAAGTCTCTTGACATTGTAAGTGCCATGTATCTGGTCTCAACTACCAAATCACTACTTGTTACCTTGAGAGAAGAAGGATTTGATCATCTCTTTGTATATGTACAATCCATTTACACGCAATATGGAATTGAAATTCCAGATATGAATTCTTTGTACAAAAGCGCAACAGGACACTCATGCCAGCAAAAAGACTCGATGACAATCTGCCAGCACTACCATTTTGATATATTTAATTCAGCAATAGATTTTCAGCAAGAAGAGTTGCATTCCAGGTTTAGTGATGAAGCAGTAGAACTCCTTACACTCACCTCTGCTTTAGACCCTAAGGACAACTTCAGATCATTTAAAGCTGAAGATATTTACAAGCTGGCAGAAAAGTTTTATCCAGGTGACTTTAGTGAACAAGAATTACATTATTTGAGAAATCAACTTGAGCATTATAAACTTGATGTGATTCATCATACAAGCTTTCAAAATATGACTACTATCAATGAATTGTGTCACAGATTAATTGAAACAAATAAGGTGCAACATTATAATTTGATTGATCGGTTGATTCAACTTGTTTTGACATTACCGGTTTCTACCGCCACTGCCGAAAGGTCTTTCTCATCTATGAAACTTATTAAAACTGCTCTACGTAATAAAATGGAAGAGGAGTTCTTGGCAGATTCTATGTTGATTAATATTGAGCGAGAACTTGTTGAAGATATAGAATCAGATTCCATAATAGATGAGTTTTATTCTATGAAGAATCAAAGGTTACAACTCAAGTGACATGTAAGATTTCTTAAAATTCAATTTGTTCCCACGTGTTAGGAGTGGCTATTTGATTTATTTTTTGAATTTTATAATTTCAGTACAGTTTTCTGCAGTTTTGATTTTCTGAACATGATTTTCATGCTATTTCTTGCAGTACATAGCACCTGATCCCCATGTACTAATGCTGGTATGGTCTATGTACAGTATGTTGATTTGCTGATTTAAGGCTGATGGTTTATGTTGCTGCAACTTACAGTCGGTAAGTAGTTTTTATATTATGTTCTGCATTTATTTAGTAGCCCAGGGTATTTTATTTTCCTGCCTCCACCCTTGAACTAGAGGACCAAATGTAGTTTATTTAACTAATTTTGTAAAGTCGTTCGTGGTGGAATAAGTTTTAACTAATCTCTAGTCTTCTCTCCCAAATTTTCCTATCTGAAAAGTTATGACATTATAAAACCATCATGCTTCCACGTCCTATAATGAAGAGACAACTAGACATTTTTCCATTTCCGTTGATATTGATAAATGACGGAAGTCGTTACTTAGCAACAGTTTGACTGTGGGTTTCCTTGTTATGAAGGCTTATTATGATAGAGGCCTGACCCAAAGTCGATTCTAAAATTATCTTTAAAAGTAGATGAGACCTGTTTGTCTTTCTGTCTTGTTTCCCAGAGTAGATGAATCCTTTGTTGCTGTTGGCAAAAAAATATATGATGCTTACATAATCTCTCATACTCATAAAAAATATATATATATAAAATGGCTTTCTGATTAAAATGTATAACTTATTTTTGACAACCTTGTTTCCCATGCTCAGGCTAATTTGCGACGTGCTGACTTGATTGCCAAGCAGCGTGCAAGAGACGATGCGGTTATGGCTTTGGAGGTATAATCAGTAGTACTCTGTATTGCTAAATTTTGAAGACTAAGTTAATACCCTTCTCTTTGGAGTTGCTTTCTGCTACCATTATCTTACATTGCATATGTGAAAACTGGCATTATTGTCTTATATCTTCGAGACTTATGCGTTCTTTATGGTTTTACAGTTTATAAAAGACATCCATGATATGATGGTGAGCAAGATGTACACGCTGTGAGTTCCTCTTTTGACTGTAAATTTATTTTTTCTCATTATATATTCGGATCTTAAAAGGCTTGATTCCATTTTACTGATGTCAGACCTCTTCATATGAGTAAGGTTTCCTCATCTGCTAATAAGATGGCAGGACGTATAACACATGAAAAAAATGGGATTAGCCCCGAATTCATTCATGGGGAGGTGTTTGATGTCTAAAGTTCTGCAGAGTGTAGATGAAGCAGAGTGTTAGAGAGCATATGATTTAGTTGCTGAAGTGTATATGTCAACCTTTGACTGCTCAAAACCTCCCGAGAAAGTACGTTCTACCTTTTCCACTCTTAAATCTTCAACTAGTGTTCAAACTTTACAATTTTTTGTGCCATTTGATATGATAAACTGAATGTTTCATATGTTTGTGCAGTTAGTGATCACGAGGTAGATTCGTTCAATCAGAGAATAATACACTAAGTCGGGTGATGTCCTGCTTCTAGCAACATTTAGAAGCTATAATTCAATCTTGAAACATTTTTACGGATCAATGTATTAACAATTTAGTTTTAATAGAATAGGAATATGCAAGTCATATTTGTTTTACTCACTAATATGAGAATGATAATATTGGAATATTTTTTTGTTAATATTGAATTCATTTTTTGTTGTTATTTTGGTCCAAAAGTAATTTGATTGTTGTATTGTGTAAGCAGTGTAATAATTAAATATACATCACTTTTATTTTGTATAAATTGATGTCAACCAATAAAATATAAATCAGTTTTCGTGAGTGTAAACTGATGTTTACAACCTATATAGACATCAGGACAAATTGATGTTTAATTGGTCAGATAGACATCAGCTTTTCAGGATAAAATCGATGTCTAAAGGGGTAAAAGACATCGGTATATGATCGATGTCTATAATAGACATCACCGATATCTACATCAGTTAAGAAATAACATAAACATCGGTCAGAAACTGATGCCTATTAACCTTTTTCTTGTAGTGAAATGTTATTAACCATGACATGTTATCAATTTGTAGTAACAACTGGACCTACGATAGCTGCATTTAAAAGTAGCATTATTGGGAACCTCATTGTTGTCGAATAAAAACTAGGGTTTCTGATCTTCGAGCTTTAATGGTTGTTCTCGCGATCGTGGACTGACTGTCCTCACAAGATGCCTACGTATCTCTATGTTATAGAGAATCAAGCCAAAAATGTAGTTCTAAGTTGAGAGGTAGATCCCTTTATATAGAGATGATTCTAAGGTTAGACTTGTGCTGGGAGACTTGTTGGACAAGTCTCCAACTTAGATGGTAATTAAGACTCCTGTAAGGCAAGTGATTCTAGATCCTTCCTTGTAGGAGTTAGTGTTCATGTTGGACGTCATGTCTTTGGTCTTTCAGCCGTATTGGGCATAGTTCGTGAACAACTTATGTTTGTGAATTTTAATGACTTCTGCTTGTGGGTCTTGACGACCTCGACTCGTGGGCCTTGACGACTTGGGTCGTCTTTAGTATGTGACAGGTCTTGATCAACCTGATTTGTATTGGGCTTTGGACAAGAATATCAAGAGTAATTAATATGACATTTAATGTGTCTTTATGACGTATTTTCTATCCATATCATTTTCCCCTATCTTTCGTGAAAACTATTCAAGCTTTCGTGGAAGTTATAATCGTCTATTCGTGACTCAGGTACTTTCAACCCTTCTCGGGTATCGGCCCTTCATGGGTATTGGCCCTTAATGAGTATCGTCCATTCATGGGTATTGTCATTTTATCGTAAAGTGTGGAGTGACCTACACATTTACAATGACTTATGCATTTTTGGTGCGAGTATATACACTTAAGGCCTTAGCACAAGTTAATTGAATAGTGTTTGACACTAAACAGTTTTAATGAGGACTAAACAGCAAGCTTTGATCACCTTTTAACCTTCGTCAAGGTTAATTATAGGGTGAAAGCTGCTTACAGGCCCTAATCGAGGCTAATCGACCCTAAACAGGGCTAATTACCGTACAAGCTGCTTAGGCTTAAAATAGCCTAACTTTAAGCTAGAGCACACTAATTGGCCTTAATCGAGGCTAATTGGTCCTAATCGAGGCTAATTTATCCTAATTAGGGCTATTTAGTATGCACAAGCCATTAATTATTCCTAATACACACTAATCATGTGCGTAGATAAGTTAAATGACCCTAAACAAGGCTAATTATATCACATAAGCCACTAATTACCCTTAATTCAGGCTAATTACGTGTTATATACACTAATCGGCCCTAAACGGGGCTAATCCTCACTAATTGGCCCTAATCGGGACTAAGTTTAAAATCCTAAAAATTTCAAAAAAAATCCAATTTTTTCCATAAATTTTCCAAAATTTTCCCAGGAGGGTCACGGGAAGTCCTCCAAGAGGCTCTGGATCAACCTTCGTGGAGATTCTGGTCGGCCAAAGGCCTCTATGTGGAGGACTCGGCGCCTCTTGGTCTTGGTCGGCCAAGGAGCCACCTCCGTGGTGGTCCTAGTCGGCCGGGTCGTGAACGTTCTCCAATTTTTATTATTTTTTGCAAGAGGGTTTACGCGGCCTCCAACCTCCCTATGGAGGACTCGGCTCCTAGGAGTCTTGGTCGGCCAAGGAGCCACCTCTGTGGTGGTCCTGGTCGGCCGATTCGTGGAGTCTCTCTAAAAATTTTTCTACTTATTCTCGTGAAGGTTCTGTACTTTTTCTCGTGAATGTTCTGTACTTATTCTCGTGAACATTCTGTACTTTACAAAACTTATTTTCCTCCGAGGATTCTAGTCGTCCTAACCCTTCCATGTGGAGGACTATGCATCACTGACTCTTGGTAGGAAAAAATCTCACCTCCGTGAGCATTTGACTCTTCACAAAACTTATTTTTATGAGTGTTCTAGTCTTCACGAAAATTGTTTCCGTGGACGTTATAGTCTTCATGAAACTTGTTCTCAAGGATGTTTAGGTATTCACCAGGAGCATCCATTGGCTCTAGTTCATGGTTTTCTCAGGACCTTCACTTAGGGGACATCCCTATTGGTTCCAGGCATCTGTAGACGTTCTTTCGAGGACGTCCCAGTCAACTTAACCCTTCCATGTGGAGGAGTCAGCTCCAAGGAGTCTTGGTCGGCCTGAAGACCAAGCCCTTGAGGCCCTGGTCGGCCGGGACTCCATGTCCAGAGCTTCCTGGACGTTTGGGACCTTGTTTCGTGCAAGTTCTTGAACTTCAATCTTCTCAATATCGAGTCGTGGCTATAGAAGGCCATAAGTGTTGGCTTAAGAGCTAAACTTTGCTCTGACCATAATACTTTCATTAATCATTACGATTAGCATAATCAGCCTTGGATTAAGGCTAATGTCTTATATTAAGCTTTTGTCAAGCTTTTCTCGGAGGACTGATGCGATAGCCAATATTTTTGTATCGATTTATCACTTATTATGTACTTTCCTTTCAATACTTGATCCTTTTATTGTCATTTCATCGGTCTTTTTTCGAGTGCTACCTGCTAGCACGAATCAGACAGAGCTGTGATCTGCTATAGCAAGTGCCTCTTTTCCTATAAAAGAAGATGAGAATGGCTCATTTTCATTCACACCTTCATTTCTGAACTTCTTTCAAATCCTCTCAAGCTTAAAAGCTCTCAACTTCCCAAGTTTTTAGGATGTCCCAAGGTCCTTACAGCAAGCCATCTATCTCGGCTCAGGAGGCTATGAGCGAGCCACGATAAGGTCATTGAAAGGTATAACTTTCTTTTCTCCCTTCTCTCTTAATCATTGTTCTAACATCTTGAAGAACATGTTAGATGAGCGAGCTATTGAGTACCCGAGCACTGTGCACTTTGATGCCTTCAAACATAGAAGCATGCTCGGTGAAGAGGATGTTAACGTGATCAGGTCAAGTTATTCCTGGCCCGACTGTATCAGGTTTTCAAGGCCAAGTCCAATGAGAGGACTTGCAACCTAAGTAGCATCAGAATGTATGTGTATAAAGTGGCGCTGAAATCTGGGCTAGGTTCCCTATGCACCCTTTCATTCCCAGACTCCTTGCCGAGTTGAAGGTTCACCCTTGTCAGCTCTACCCCAACGTATGGGATTTCATCATCATTTTCATTTTAAAGTGCAATGACCTTGGAATTACTTTGAGTGTCTTGATATTTTGAAGTATATTCTTATTGAAGTCATCTCCTTCCTCCAGGCTCGGCTGGGTTCTGATTCAGTACAGGCCTCGTTCCTCATATTTTGAATACTCACTCTTTTCATGACTCAATTCATCGGTGGAATAAAAAGTTCGTGGTCTTGGAGTGGAAGAATGGTGACTAGGGGGCATACTTCAAATGTGATTTTAGATGTCCTATAGACAGTGCTCGCTATATTTTTCACCTCACAGATGTTGAGCTCTACGCTCGTGACCTTCTTATCGAGGATGATGGATGAACCCCTTATTTGAAGTTTGTTACAAAGACAAAACTAGTGGAGGCCGACATTAGCAGCCTCTCTATAGAGGGTATTCATTTTTATTCTATCTCAAACTTGATCAAGTTTGTTATAATATCTATCTTTACTTCGTTTTATTTCAGCTGCCGAAGCCTTGGATGCGCTGACTGACATGAGTGATATGATTACCGGGAGGATGGCTAGGGAAGATACCAAGAAGGCGAACCGCATTCCCAAAGTCGTGGAATTCTTTGAGGCTTTTGGCTCCAGAAAGAAGAGAGTCTAGGGCTCAGATGGAAACATAAAAATCCCCTTTGAATCTTCATGGGGCATATCCTCCAATGACTCGATGTTCGGGAGTCCAACCCTTGCTCTATAATGGTCCAAAAATTGCATTACTCCCCCAGACCTTGTTCATATCTCATCGGGTAAGAAGCTACTCGAGGCCGAGGTATTAGGGGCTCACGCCTTGTAGCAGGTACTGTTACATTATAAAAAAATTTGTTCAAGAGCACTTCTTTTAGCTTTAGCAGATCCTGAACTAACCAAGACATCCTCCCGTGAGGTCTAGGTCGGCTTAGACCCTCTATGTGGGGGACTCGACCCCCTTGAGTCTTGGTCGACCGGGACCATACCTTTCTGAAGGTCTTGGTCAGCTAAGACTCTCCATATTGGGTACTCGGCCCTCTTGAGTCTTGGTCGTCTTAGCGTCTTATCCCCGTCTTTCGTGGATTTAGCTTTTTTATGACATCTCTTTTTGTTTTCTCTTCCAGGACAATGCCTACTTTGCTGCATCCTCTACACTGAACATCAAAATGAGGAGTGACTATACGGCACTGCAAGTCTCCATGGACAAGATGAAGACCTCTTCAGAGGAGTGGGAGCCTAAGGCACATCAAGCGGAGGAAGAGTATGCTCTCTTCGAGAAGAAGCACTCGAAGGAGATGGAAAGGAGGAAGATGAAGTGGAGACAACTCGTGCATATGTATCATAAGTCTAAAGAGTTTCTCCTGATGATGGATGACCATGATGATTAAATGCATCCTATGAACCTAGCAATTGGATGGTAAAGGGGTGCCAAGGATGTCCATAGCCTGTATGCAGACGTAGTTGACCCGAGCCATCTCACTTGTCCTTGGGTAGCTCTTGTGGTTGACCCATCCGGACAGGCCTCCGGGTCTGTACCCAAGACCACTCGCCAGTAGTCCCTATCCAGTTTGAGTCGCGGGGATTCTGGATCTAAAGGCAAAGCTCCTTCAGGAAGCCCTATCTCCAAGAAGGCTCTTAATGAGAAGATCCGGGAGCCAGTTCCATGGAGTAGTAGCTCTTCCTCCAAGGCTGGCTTAGATGTAGATGGTGAGAGGAAGAGGAAGACGAGGGGGAGGATGAAGTAGCTCATGGAGCGGGTAATGAAGATGAGGAGGATTTTTCAGATGATTGATCATGACAGCCTTATTTACTTGAACTTTGTTTACTTGAACTTTTATGGTTTGTAACCTAACTGTCCCTTAGGACCGATTCGTGATCCTTCAGGATCTTATCTATGCATCATTGGTTTGATTTCATACTAGTTTTTTTATTTTCGGCATTTGGTCCTTCGGGACTTACATTGCTTAGATGCTCGTACTTAAATAAATTTGTAGACAAGATGATAGAAACAAACTTGTATAAATAGGTAATATCTTTGAAAAACAGGTTCAACCCTTACATAAGATGGTTTCGTCGACCTTATTTATATAGCTACTATTAAGTACTGGGAACATGTTATGAATGTCCTAAACATAATAAACCTTCAGGTTTGAAGTGTGTCAAGTGCGGGGCACTTCATCACCGTTCAAGGTATTTAGCTTATAGAATCCTCTTCCTAATATCTTTTTGACCTTATAAGGCCCTTCCCAATTAGAGGCTAGCTTTCTTCTCTCCCCGACTCATGACGCCTCAATCTTCCTTAAGACCAAGTCTCCTTGCTGAAAGAACCTTTCATTAACCCTTCTATAATAATAGAGGGATGCTTTTCGTTGATGCACTGTATTGCGGGCGTTGGCTTCATCTCTGACCTTTTCAATAAGATCAAGAGCGAGTCTCATAACTTCTTCATTAGTCTCTGGCTCATATGCTTCAACTCTAGGTAATCCATGGGTAATTTCTAGAGGTACCACTATTTCGGCTCCATAAGCCAGCATGAATAGGGTAGCTTCAGTTGTCACTTTATAAGTGGTTCGATATTCCCATAGTATAGGCAGTAGATCGTTCGCCCAAGTGTTCCTCGATCGCTCAGCCCTTTTCTTGAGTCCATCAAGGATAATCCAGTTAGCAACTTCTGTTTGTCCATTTACCTATTGATGAGCAACCGAGGTGAAGCAAAGCTCTATGCTGTTATCGTCACAATACTCCTTGAACTGTGCATTATCAAATTGTCACCCATTATCCGTAACAAGGATGCGTGAGATTCCAAAATGACATATCACATTTTCCCAGAAGAATTAGGTAAATTCCTTGATGGTTATCTTGGCTAGCGCTTTAGCCTCAATCTACTTGGTGAAGTAGTCCATGGCTACCACAATGAACTTCTTTTGTCCCGATGTCAAAGGAAATGAATCTGTTATAAAAGACATGCATGTACTTTAACAAGACTGGGACAACTTGTCAACCCTAAGTAAGTTGTATTGTTATCTAAATTTGTATTTTGTACTTGTAACACTTAAAGTCTGTAAAAATGCAAAGGAGCAGACTGGAGTCTTTTTCCTAAAACAGTATTAGGCCTAAGGATTCTATCTGGATGAAGATCAAGAAGATCATGCCTCAGAAGAATTTTGAAGAAGCTTGGAGTTGAATAAATCTGTTTGGAGAAAAATGTTCTAAGTCAAGATCTCTACAAGTCACAGATTTAATGTTATAGAGAAGTCATTCGAGAACTACAGAATGACTTATCGAGAAGTCATCCAAACTCCAGAGAGTATCGACGGATAAGCAACATCTACTCGATGGATGAGCTATATATTCACTCGATGGATGAATAACATCTACTCGACGGATGAGAAATATCTACTCGATGGATGAGCAACATCTACTCCACGGATGAGCAATATCTACTCAACGGATAAGAAATCTCCACCGGGAGTAGAGAAGTCAGGAAAGTTACTCGAGAACTCAAAAGATATCGACAAGTCATTCCTTCACTAGAGAACTCAGAGTCTATATCCATTCGAGAACTCAGAGATATCTACAAGTCAAGTGAAGTTATGAAGACTAGAGATCTCGATGAGCTGAAGACCTCTACAAACCAAACTCATTAAGGAGTACTAGAGATCTCGATAAGCCTTAATACTTATCGAGACATCAAGTGTTCAAATGAATCAAACTGGAGATCTCGAAGTACAGTCTCAAAGTACAGAATTGCAGATCAGTTTAATATCCAAGATAAACAATCAACAAACAATCCAACAGCTGGATTGACAAGTCTACAAAAAGCAGCTTGAAGAGTGTGCAAGATCAATGGCAAATATTAACTGACAGAGAAAGATTAAAGTAAACACGGGATGCTAAAGATATGCTAATCCAGAAATGGAAGATTTGCTTTTCTATAAATAGAAATGACAAGTGACAGTTTAGAAAAGCTAATAGCATGTTTATTATCCACTGTGTAAACCAGTAGTTAACTGAGCTATAAAGTTAACACTGGTCCTCTAGTTAGAAGTAACAATTTAGATAAAAAATTCTTGTAACACTCTCGAGAAGAAGCTGAGCTCTTTAACTTCAAAGAGCTTAGAAATTTTGTAGCAAGGCATCTTAATTTTTAATAAAAAAATTAAGTGAGTTTTGAAGATCTGTGTTCTTTATTTTATGCAAGTTTAATTTCAGCATGAACACTTTTCTATACAAGATTTAATTTACTTTGTTCAACCATTATCTTTCAAGAAAAGCCTAAAATCAGAAAAATACATTCACCCCCCCTCTGTGTGTGATTCATTACCTAACAGAATCAAGTATGTAAATTCCCCACATTGTAAAAGAAATGGGTGTGCTGATGGATGTAAACCTCTATGGGGTTGTCGTACTATGGGAGTGTGCCTCTGAAATCCGTCATATTTCTTCACATAGCCTTTGCACCGACTAGCATTATTGGCCAGTGAACCCTAATCGAGTTATCTTGTGAGCGAGGGCCCTGTTCCCAAATGTTGTCCACAAATCCCCTCACGGGCTTCCTTAAGCACCTCTTCTGCTTCAAGAGGTCTCAAACACTTTAAGTATGGAATGACGAAAGACCTTTGGCACATGATGCCTTCAATTAACGAATATCTCAATGCTATCACCGATAACTTGTGTGCCTCCTGGGCATCGTCGGGGAACCATCCAGTCTCAAGGTGAGTCTTGATTGGATCGATCCAACAACTCGCCACCCCGATTGGTGCTATCAAATTTATGACATGTATAGTATGGGTCTTCAGGACTTGGAAGTAGATACTTCTCGGGTAGTTCTCGATTTTAGACGAGGCCAATTTAGATACGGCATCGGCCGTAGTGTTCTCCTCTCTCGGAACATTATCAGCGCACAATTCATCAAACTAAGTCAGTATTCTCTTCACGGCTTTCAGGTAATTGGCATTGTATCATACTTGGCCTCAAACTCTCCATTTATTAGAGCAACCACAAGTCTTGAATCTCCACAAACTTTAAGGTTTTTGGCCCTCACGGCTTTATCCAAGCCTAAGCCTGCTATCAAAATTTCATATTTTGCTTTGTTGTTGGTAGTTGGGAAGTCCAAATTCAAAGCATACTCAATCATAAAATCCTTCGGGGCTTTGCAAGACTAGAGCTACACCGCTAGTTTTTATTTTGAATGTTCCGTCAAAATGGAGAACCCAATACGCTTTCAAAGTCACACCTTCATCTTTCTCTTTCTCTTCTCGTTTTTGGTCATTAATGGTGTATTTGACCATGAAGTCTGCTAAGGCCTGTGCCTTAATGGCTGTTCGAGGCTTTTATTTGATATCAAATTCACCCAAATCAATTGCCTACTTGATGAACATTCCACTTGCTTTCGGGCTATGAAGAATGCTCCTCAAAGGTTGGTCCCTCAGGACTTCGATCTTGTGGGCCTGGAAGTATGGTATTAACTTCCTCTAGGCTGTTACTAGGGCAAGTTCAAACTTCTCAGTAGTGGAATAGTTCAACTCCGCTCCGTGGAGTACCTTGCTCACATAGTAGACATGCTTCTGGAATTTATGTTCTTCTTTTACCAGGACGACACTCACGGCTTGTTCAGAAACTACGAGGTATAAGTAAAGGATGTCCTCCGGACTTGGTTTGGCCAACAACGGGGCCTCAGTCATGTACTTCTTTAGTTGTTCAAAGGCCTCTTGGCTCTCAGCTGTCCACTTGAAGTTCTTTACCTTCTTCAGGGTTTTGAAAAATGGCAGGCATTTATCTCCTGACTTAGAGATAAACCTCCCTAGAGCTGCAATTATTCTAGTTAGGCTCTGAACATCCTTGATGGAGTGTGGTGGATCCATATCTAGGATGGCTTTGATCTTATCGGGGTTGGCCTCGATTCCTCTCTTCGAGACTATGTGACCCAAAAAATTTCTAGACCCAATACCAAGAGCGCAATTTATGGGGTTTAACATCATCTTGTGGTGCCTCAGCCCTTCGAATGCCTTCTTGAGGTGATTAATATGATCGTCCTTGTCTAGGATTTTGACTAACATGTCATCAACATAGAGCTTCATGGTCTTTCCAATTAGATGGGCGAATATCTTATTCACCAATCTCTGATAAGTAGCTCTTTCATTTTTAAGTCCAAAAGCCATAATAAGATAGGCAAAGACACCAAAATTGGTTATGAAAGATACCTTACGGATGTTGTCTTTGTGCATTTTAATCTGATTGTAACCACTGAAGCCATCAATGAAGCTCAGCATCTCATGCCCATCAATGGCATTTATTAGGATATCAATCCTAGGTAGGGGATAACAGTCCTTCGAGAATGCATCGTTTAGATCAGTGAACTCAACATACATCCTCCACTTTCCATTAGCTTTCTTGACCATCACGGGGTTAGCCAACCACTCGAGAAATTGCAATTTCTCGATAAATCCAACTTCTAGGAGCTTCTCAACCTCATGCTTGATGGCATCTAGCCTATCAGGGGCATAGTTCCCTTCTTCTTCTTGACATCCTTTCGATTGGATCGACATTCAACTTGTGATTTATAAGATCAGGGTCAATTCCAGGAATGTCAGCTATTATCACCGCAAATACATCATTGTTATCTTGCAAGAACGTAGTTAGTTGGCCCTTCAAGAGCTTCTCTAAAGATGCTCCAACGTACGTGACCTTGTCCTGGTCTAAAGGATCCAAATGGATTGGGATCAAGTCCTCCGCTGGCTTAAGTACCACGTGGTAGGTCAACGGCACGGCCTTAAACGCATGAATCCTGATCCTCCCAATGAGGGCGGCCTTAAATTAAGTGAGTTTTGAAGATCTGTGTTCTTTATTTTATGCAAGTTTAATTTCTGCATGAACACCTTTCTATACAAGATTTAATTTATTTTGTTCAACCATTATCTTTCTAGAAAAGCCTAAAATCAGAAAAACACATTCACCCCCCTCTCTGTGTGTGAGTCATTACCTAACAAGTGGTATCAGAGCAAAATCTGAAAGAAAATATATTCAAGATCTTGGAAGAATGAATATACAGAAAATCAGTAGCATCAAAATTCCCACATTTGACAAAGCTAACTACACTCTTTGGAAAAAGAAAATGATGTTGTTTATCAAGATGGCCAATCCACTCTACACTCAGATCCTCAAGAATGGACCTTTCATTCATGTGATAAGGGTTGAGGAATCTACAGATGGAGACATTGTCATACCAGCTCATTATGCTCCAAAAGATCCGGCTGAGTATACTGATCCTGAAAAGGAGAAGGTTTCCCTGGATAGCAGTTTACAATTGATATTGATTGAGTCACTTGACAATGTGATGTACAACAACATTGTTAACTGTGATACTGCTAAGCAAATATGGGAGAACATTGAAATACTCTGTGAAGGAACTGAGGAGGTTAGATCAAATCAAAGAAGGATACTGATTTCATAATATGAGGGTTTCATGGCTAAGCCTAAGGAAAGCATTACTGATGTGTTTGAAAGATTCAACAAGTCGATAAATGACTTGCAGCTTCATGATAAATACTATGAAGCTGAAGAAGTGAATCTAAAGTTCTTGCTTACTCTTCCTGATCATTTGGAATAGAAAATCTCAGCAATCAGGGAAGGAAGAGACTTGAGCAGAATAACTCTGGAAGTTTTGTATTGGATTCTTAAAACATATGAACTAGAGATGATTCAAAGGCAATCGCTGAAGTTTGGTCAAGGACATATGGTGGATGGCTCAAGTGCTTTAATTGTTAATAAAAGCCACTCATTCAGTAATGAACTAAGATACCAAACTTTAAATGCCTTATCAAGTGATCAGAGAACAAATGATTCACAGGAGCAAGTCATCTTAGAGTTGGAATAGGATGAGTTTTACACTCTTGAAGAACTGGATGAGCTAGATCAGTCTATGGCTTATATAGCTAGAAAATTCTCTAACATTAGAGTTAAGAAGCCAAGGTACTTCAGGAATAAAGGACAATCCTTCAACAAAGACAATGTCTGGAAAGAAAAGGGGAAGTACAATTCTGACAGCAAGAGTGGTTACAAAACTGGATTTGTTGATAGATCTAATATAAGGCGCTTCAATTGTGATGAACTAGGCCACTTTGCTACAGAATGCAGGAAACCCAAAAAGGCAAAGAAAGACAAAGCTTATCTTGAACTGGAAGCAAAGTATGAAGCTCTTCTGAAAAAGCAACAGAGCAAAGCTTATATTGCAAAAGGAAAGAGTTGGGATGATTCAGATAATGATGATGATAAGGAAGTTGGAAACTATGCTCTAATGGCCTTGGAGCAAGGTGAATCATCCTCATCAAAAGGACAAACACCAATTCTTACCACTATTGATTTAAATGTAAATCAATACAAGGAAATTGTTGAAAAGATGAGCACATAAATGTTTCACATTCATAAAAGCATGGTTGCTGCTAATGAAGAAGTTAGCAGATTAACAAAGATAAATAAGAAGCTTGAGAGTGAGAAGCAAGAAACTGAATTATTGATGGTTGAGCTTGAAGCTTTAAAACAAGAAAATGCCTATCTCAAGAACAAGCTTAAGTGTGCAAATGAAATTGAAGCAGTGTTAAGGGAGAAACTAGAAAAGAATGAAGTAAAGATGAAATCTTTTAAAAATGCATCTGAACTGGTTGAACAATATCATGAGAAGAATAAGCCATGTGCAAACATTGCTATTGGCCTCGAATATGAAGACATGAGTGAAAAAAAGATGATTATAGGTGACAAAGGGAAAGCCAAGAAGACTGAGAATGCTCCAACCTTTTTGAAAGAGGTTAATGCACCTACATTCAAAGCATGTGTAGTCAACTTCAGTGAAGAAGAATTGATAATCAAGCAAGAAATTGCTGATGTAGACAAAGAAAAGAAAACTGAAGAATCAGTTCAGACTTCAAAAACTGAAGAGAAGCTCATGAACAAACACAGTCCCAAGACTCATGTTCAATAAACCAAAGCTGTAGATGCAAGAAAGAAAAAGAGAAATAGAAATGGAAAAATATGGATAAACAAAAGCAATAATTTTGCCTATATTACAAATGCTCCTAGAAAGAAGTGTGAAAAATGTGGCTCTTCAAATCATCTAACTCACCTTTGTAAAAAGGTTGTTAGCAAGCCAACTGAAGGATCTTGCAAATACAATGAAACTAATGCTAATGATTTTTATTCATTCTGTGACAAGTTTGACCGCATTCCTTGCAACATGAAGGTAATGAAGAGTTGCCATTAACTGAGAGTAGATATTAAAGAATCAAGAAATGAGTCTACATCAGAAGGAAAATATGCATAACAATCACTAAATTCTATTTCCTCTAAAATTACTCATTCTACTTCTCCTGAAAAAGTTACCAAGAAGAAACTACCTAACACTGCTTGGGTTTCCAAACACACTTAAGACTCATTGTGTGCAGGGCAAGTGAAGAAAGTCATCTGGATCATTAGACAGTGGATGTTCCAGGCATATGACTGGTGATAAAGCCCTGCTATCATAATTTGAGGAGAAAGCTGGCCCATTTGTGACCTTTGGAGACAACAGCAAAAGATTCAAAATGGGATATGGTAAGAATGTTTTGAAAATGTTGTCTTTGATTAATGTAGCACTGGTAGCTGATCTTGAAGTGGGTCTTTTCAGAATTAGCATATTATAGACAATGGTCTCAAGTCTTATTCTACAAGGAGAATGCACTGATATCAGCAAGAAAACTGGTAAAGTTGCTCTTAAGGGAGCAAGGAAAGGGAGCTTGTTTGTTGAAGATTTTGACTCAAAAAATAAGAATGGTATTTATTGCTTCTACACCAAGGTATCAGGAGAAAGAAACAAGTTTGCTCAAGTTGAAGTTTGTAAAGTTTGTCAGACTAAGGAAATGAAGAAATTACCCAACAAGAGAATCATGGCAAATGGAAGCTCATTTCATTCACCTGAGTTTGATTGCACAGCCTCAGGGGGAGAAAGAGGATCTTCAGATACTGGAAGGAAGCTCAACTTAGAATCATGCCATTCCAAGGGAATCATTTATGGAGCTGTTGGTTTTGCAAATATAAATTCTGTCTCTCTCAGACCTGTATCCTGTTTTAGCATTAAAACTTCTTGCACCAACAGAAAAACAACTAGCTGACATTTTTACTAAACCTTTGGATGAAGAAACTTTCACTAGACTTGTAAGTGAAATTGGTTTGCTCAATTCTTCATCCTAAGGCAAGAACTCAGCTAATGTTGTGCAGTAGATTAATCTCCAGTAAATCAAAATTAATTTGATTAAGTTGGAAATTAACTGAAATATGAATTATAAATATTTCATAAATCTCTGTATATTTGTCTTTCAAATTCATTTAACTTGGAATTTTTCAAATTCTGAGTAAACTGTTTAGGTGTTAATTTACATCCTTAATATATAAAATTAACTCAAGGCAGAATTACGATAACCAAAAGTATCTAGCAAACCGAGTTCTCAATAAGTCATTTTAGGACTTCTCGAGTGATTCCTCGATAAGTCAACTCACTGACTCCTCGAGAGACTTCTCGATAAGTTTAAAATGACTTATCGACAAGTCCTTGCAGAGTTCTCTAATAATGTTCATTCACAGAGTTCTCTACAAGTACAATTCTTGACTTATAAATAACTCAGAATTGAAATAGTTTAAACTGATAAATTATTTTGGTAAATTACTTTTGGAAAATTTATTCTAATTTTATTTTAAATTTATTTAAGTAAAAGTTAGAATTAATTCAGTCCAATTTTTGGACAAACTGCGTACTTAGTTGACATTTCGATAAGTCAAGGTTGAGTTCTCTATAAGAGTAATTTAAAATGACTTCTTGACATGTACTTCACTTCTTTAAATGACTTCTCGATAGACAACTCCAAATGTCTATTTTTGAGTTCTCGACAAGTCATCTTCTTTTACTATAAATACCCAGACTTCTCAATACATACATACTTACAGCTTTCGAGATCTAAAATGACCTGGCTTTCAATCTATAACCGTTTTCTCTCTCATTTTTCACTCTTTCTCAGAAATCTTTCCTACCCATTCATTCTCATCAATCAACTATGGCTCAAAATGTTGCTAGGGCATCTATCCCGGAGAAAGGAACTAATTATCTTGCTTTCACTGATGTAAAACAAGCTCCTGATAGTTTCAAGAGGTTTGTAAAACTGATGTCTGAATCCTATCTTGCAGGTGCCTTGACTGCAAATCCAGTAATGTATGCTGCATGATTTCTGGACTACAGCTGTAGTGAGGACTGATGTTAACAACAATTCTCTCTCTCTGGTGATGACATGCACAATTGGAGGCCAAAAAATAGAATACAATGATCAAGATGTCAATAGAGCTTTGGGGCTGCCAGCTGAGAATCTGGTGGAGGTGCCAACTCCTGATGAGCTGACTGAGTTTATGGACTTCATCAATTATGGTGGGAGAATGAACCTGTCAAGCTTAAACATAACCAATCTAAGGAGGGAGTGGTCATTCATCTTTGACTCTGTAGTAAGGGCCTTTACTTGCAGAAAAACTGGATTTGAAAATATCTCAAGTGTTGTGGAAAAGCTGGTATATTCAATTGCCCACAACAGACATCTGAATGGTGGTCTACTGATCCTGGAAGAACTTGCAACCAGGCTTATTATGCCCCAAACAGCTAGAGGTAAGGAAATATTCTTTCCTAGATTTATTATGTCCACTTTAAATAATAAAGTAGCTGACATACATCTGTTGAATGGTATATATAGTACTAAGATAGGCAATTGTAAGCAAGTGTCCAAGATAATATTTGGCTCGCTTACTACAAAGAATAAGGTCAGTGTAAGTCTGAAAATCACTCCATTTATGTTGGAAAGATTTAGGACTTATCCTTATCTTATGCCTGACATGAGATCAAATGCACAATCTAGTACATCTATGATTCCTGAACCTGTGGAAGTACAAACACAGGATCACCAACAGGGATCTTCCCAAGCTGCAACCATTCTTTCACAACCTTTAGAAGCTAGGAAACCAACTACCTCATCTTCTCAAAAAGGTGAGATCAGTAAAAAGAAGAGAAAGGGGATAAACCTAGTTGTGCTAAATGAGAGTGGTGAGGAGAAAGCTAAAAGAGTACCACCTCTGGTCAAAAGATCCAAAAGAAGTAAACAAACAGAGCTGACCACTCTATCTTCCTCTACTTCCTCCCAACAGGATGTAGTTGTTAAAACAACAAGGAGTGACTCTGCACAACCTGCACAAAAAGCAATTCAAGTGTATGGTAGGAGAAACAAGGAAGGCACTCACTGTGAGAGCACATCTCTTGAAGCTCCTTCATCTATTCAGGGGGAGCAGCCAACACTCATAACTGAGCAACAATTTCTTCTATCTAATATTTCTTCTATTCCAATTTCACTTGACTCCACTTCTCAAGTGCACCAAAAATCAAGTGTATTAGCTCAAGAAGCTTTGTTCACCACCCAGACACATCATTCAGATGGTGAGAGGCTACATGATGGGGTAGACCTTGATGACACCATCACAAATATGGGGGGTTCATCAGTCCTGACTGAAGACCCATGGATATCTCTAATGCACCTTCATGTGCAAAACAGTCCTCACAGACTGAAAGGTTTGGGGGTGGTACTCCTGAGGGGGAGCTATCTAAATCCTCTCCAATTCAATT
Source organism: Apium graveolens (assembly GCF_009905375.1). Classification (NCBI taxonomy): domain Eukaryota; kingdom Viridiplantae; phylum Streptophyta; class Magnoliopsida; order Apiales; family Apiaceae; genus Apium; species Apium graveolens. The sequence continues at coordinate 20,442,838 of NC_133648.1, read as the reverse complement.
GGAGGTTCCTTATGAAGGAACAACTCCCCTCATAACCCTAGCAGAAATTGCCTCTACAGTTGAAGCTAGGAGTACAATTGACCATGATCCCGTCATAGGGGAGGCAAGCTTAGCACATTCAAGTGCCAGTGTGTTGCAAAACACACAAGGGTTTGAGGCTGGTACACATGACAGTAAACCAGTCAAATCCCCTCCAATTCAATTGGAGGTTCCCACTACAAGTAGAGGACAACACACTGTCATAACCACAGAGAAATATGTGAGTCAAACTGTGATTTCAGTCACAGGAGATTCTGATGAACCATCAAGCTCTCAACCTCAACAACCTCATATACTCTCTCAGTGGCTACAAGAATCTGCCTCTCAACCAACTCCTGTAGATGATCTACTAGGAGAGCAGATCTCTGGACTAGCAAATATTTCACAGCATCTTTTAACTTCAAACATGAGCAACCAAGATTATCAAGCCATTATGCTTGCTTATAATGAAGAAGTTGAGGAGCAAAAGGAGAAAAGTGTCAATTATGCGGAGCCAGATGAGAATGTGGATGCATAGCTGTCTGAGGACTTTTCCTTGGAGATGAATCAAGTTTTGGCCAGATTTAGAGAAGAGTATGTTACTATTCTGGGAAGCAATGCAAAAGACTTGAGTCCAGAAGCTGTCTATGATGCCATTACAGTTGTATACAAAGCTCAGCTTAAAGCATTTCATCTGTTTGGTAAGGCTCTTGAAATCAAGCTCACTGGTCATGAAGACAGAATCAGAAAACTGGTGAATGAGAAAATGGACATGACCATACCATCTCAAGAGCAGATCTCTTCAAAATTCAAGCATTTTTCTAAGCAAATGGTTAGGATGGATCTTGCCTCTATTGAGAAGGAAGTCAAAAATCTCAAACTATCCTTCACAAATCTCCATACAATGATCCAGCAACAAATTACTCACTTAAATGAGACCAAGGTTCAGCTGGATCAACTTCACTAGAGCAGATATAAACCTTCAGCACTGCTGATGGAAGGGATCAAAGAGGCTGTAGGAGAACACTTTGGCACATCTAGCAGCTCTTATGAGCCTGAATCCACCTCAATAAATCTGCAAATTCAGTCTCTATAGGATTAAGTCACAGCATTGCAAGACTCCAACTCTTCTCTCACTGCACAAGTTCAGGCTTTGACATCTCTTGTCAAGAGCCAACAAACAGACATCCAAACTCTGGTAGACTCCCATAAGCAACTTCAAATGCAAAATTCCATAGCTTTAGGAGACATCATGGGTAAACTCAACATATTACTACCTTCTTTGCCTGAACAAGTAAGACCTGAAATCCCTACTCCCCTTCTCATACCTGTCAACAAGACTAAGGGGGAGATAGAGGCTAGGTTGGCACAGTCAAGGTCATCTCAACAAGTCCAAAGTGCTAAAGAGAGTTTAAATCAAAAAATTGATATTGGAATGGAGAGACTTTTTAAAGCAGCTGAGGGTCCCAGTCAAAGGAGAGAATTTGATGAACTGCTTAAGGCACTCAGAGTTTCTCTCAATAAAAATTTCTTCACCTATAAGAAAGCACTGGACAGGACAATAAACTCAATAAGAGTGATCTTGGTAACTAAAGACAATTTCAAGGAAAGAAGGATAGTGGTCAACATCAATGACTCAGAGGTAGACAGATGTATGCGTATGCAGGTGTCCCATAACTATCTTATCTCTAGGAGGGCATCTGAATTAGATATTTTGATAAGCAAAGTCAAAATTGTAATTCATGAAGATACTCTCTTACTAACAGAATTGAAGAATGCACAAGTAGCTACTTTCCCAGAAGCTTATCTACATCCTAGCAAGGGAGTGGCATACATTTGTTCTACTACCAAATATTTCAAACATTTTCAAGTTCCTAAACAATATGTCATGGAAAATAAAAGGCTCATCATGACTCTTGAAACTGAGCTGAAAGTAAAAAGGAACAAGACTGTTGAAGATGAGGAGATGATAAAACTGTTGAGAAGATATCTGGATAATGCAGAAGCAAACTTGCCCAAAACAAAAATCAACAAAGATGATTTGGATGATGATGAGCAGAAGAAAGATGATCAAAATTCTTCTGGCTTAAATTCAAGTCAGTCTACTAAGCCATCTGGAAGCAGGGGTGGAGAGAAGAAGGAGGATGACAAGAAAGATGAAGACACAAAGGGAAAAAGGGAAAGGAAGAGCAGAAAACCTCATGATGACTCAAAAACTCAAACAACCCTAAATATCCAAACACAACCACCTCAAACCTCAGCTCAACTCACAACATCAACTATCTCTAACATCAAATCTTCCCAAACATCTAAGCCAAAATTTCTCTACAGACACACTGCCAACTCCTTCCTAAAAATTCCAATCACCTCAAGCCTCACAAACTTCAAGAAAATAACAACCCTACCTTTAGCCAAACCTTCACTAAAATTCAATCTCAAATCTGTGGGAAGAAAGCCTAAGAAAGTCAAGCCTGCAAAGGAAATGGAAGTCATTGAAAGGGCCATCTGTAATTGCTTCAAAAAATCTGACTTTCTACCTCTAAATTGGTGCATCACAGATGCAGATCATTTCCAAAATTCAGTTGAGGAAATTGTCAAAATCTGAGTTGTGTCACTGAGAGAAGTTAGAGTCTATTTTAAGGATGGTACATTCACTCTTCTAAACAAAGACTTAATGGATTCTTTGACTCCTGCAGAAATTAAGAGAGTGCTAAGTTTGTTAAAAGGGAAGGACACTGTTACAAGTACTTGGAGATCATCTTTGGCTGAATGGTTGATTGAAAGGGAGGAAACAAAGAAAAGAGATAAGGCTGAAGCTAAAGAAAGAAGAAGGAAACATGATGAGGAAATAAATATGTTTATAAAAAGATCAGAAGAGTTGAAAGCAAAAGGATTGAGCAGAATTTTTAAAGATGGTAGATTTCTAAACATTAAAGTTGGTGAACTCTCAAGATTCAGGCTAGAGTATCTGAACCAAGGGTACCCTAAGGCAGCAAGGCAAAAACTTCTGAAAGCTCTAAGCGGAACACTCATAATAGAAGAACTTGAAATTCTTGATCACTTGAAGGATAAACTTAGAGAGGAAGCAGATGTAAAAACTGTCATTACCTGATTCCTGTAATCCTGGAACTTGGTGAATCTTATGTTGTACAAGTTATAATTTTATCAAGCTTTATGTTTTAATCTTATCTCCCATCAGTTTTAAACTTGGGGTTAGTCTTGTTAACAGGCATGAATTTGTGTGAAGCAATCTTCTCACAAATTGGGGGAGATTGTTGTAAAAGATATGCATGTACTTTAACAAGACTAAGATAACTTGTCAACCCTAAGTAAGTTATATTGTTATCTAAATTTGTATTCTGTACTTGTAACACTTAAAGTCTGTAAAAATGCAAAGGAGCGGACTGGAGTCTTTTTCCTAAAACAGTATCAGGCCTAAGGATTATATCTGAAAGAAGATCAAGAAGATCATGCCTCAGAAGAATTTTGAAGAAGCTTGGAGTTGAATAAATCTGTTTGGAGAAAAATGTTCTAAGTCAAGATCTCTACAAGTCAGAGATTTAATGTTATAGAGAAGTCATTCAAGAACTCCAAAATGACTTATCGAGAAGTCATTCAAACTCCAGAGAATACCGATGGATAAGCAACATCTACTCGACGGATGAGCTGTATATACACTCGATGGATAAATAACATCTACTCTGTTGTGCATATGTTGTGTACTTGATGATGACATAAACAAAACACCTAAGTAGATTTTACTTAGTGAAATAATGTAGTACTCGACGGATAAGAATTATAGTCCCGACGGATAAGTCATTACAGTCCCGACGGATGATGACTTATTATTTAATCGAATGAGCAGCTTATGTAATAATAAGTCTGTAGCACATTTCTGCATACACCTTTGTATAGATTCTGCAGTAGCATATAAGTCATGTTGACTTTAACTATATATGCAGAATAGGTTGATTAATTGTAAATATATGATGTCTTGTAACTCTGCATAAGTGAAATGAAGTCAAGTGTCTGATTGCTACCCAACGGATAATCTACAAAGCACCCGACGGATGATCAACAATCCGACAGATGATCATTAACTCGGCGGATGATCATGAACCTAACGGATAAAGAATTCAAACATCAGTTCACAGTGACAACTTGTCACATGCGTCGGGATGTATGCAAAAAGAATGAGGAAGCCTATTAACTGGGTAATAGAGAACAAAGTAGCAAAGCATAAAAACTGATAGTTTTTATAATGATCCTATCTTTTGACTTTGTAATCTTGGTAATATATAAACCAAGAAGTAGCAAATAGAAACCAATATCTAAGATACAAATAGAGAAACATTTGTAAGCAGAATTCTTAGCATTTCTCTGTATTCTCAATAGTTCAACATTTGTAAGCAGCTGTGTTCATTACACAGAGTTCTCTCGATATAATATATATCTCTGGAGGAATTGTTTAAATCCACCAGAAAGTTTTTAAAGACTCTTATTTTTAATTACTTGTGTCTTGATTCACGTAAGTTTTTATTCCGCATTGTGCTAATCAATACACTTATATTTATATTCAAGTTTGAACATTTTTATTTCAAGAAAAAGGTTCAAGAATTCCATTCAACCCCCCTTCCGTAATTCTTGCTATATTGTTAAGGGACTAACAATTGGTATCAGAGCAAGCTCTTAACTTACAAAGAGTTTAAAGATCAAAACAATACAGCAAGATGAATAAGAAAAATGTTGGAGTCAAGATTCCTTTTCTAGATAAAGATAATTACCATCATTGGAAGGTAAAGATGCATCTTCATATGCTTTCTTAAGATGAGGCCTATGTGGACTGCATAGAAAGAGGCCCTCATGTTTCAATGAGAGCTGCAACAGGAAACAAGCCATCAGTCCCCAAGCCAAGGCATGAATGGTCTGATCCTGACATTGAACAAGTCAGGAAGGATAAAAAGGCCATGAATATTCTGTTTAATGGAGTTGATGCAGACATGTTTGACAACATTATCAACTACAAAACTGCCAAGGAGATTTGGGATACTATACAGATAATCTGTGATGGCACTGAGCAAGTTAGAGAAAATAAGATGCAGCTCTTGATTCAGCAATATGAGCATTTTCACAATGAGGAAAGTGAGTCTCTCACTGACATTTTTAGTAGGTTTCAAAAACTACTAAATGCTCTTAAGTTGCATGGAAGAGTCTATCAGACTAAAGACTCTAATATGAAATTCCTTAGATCTCTTCCAAAGGAATGGAAACCAATGACAGTCTCATTAAGAAACTCACAAGATTATAGGAAGTTTACTTTGGAGAGACTGTATGGCATCCTGAAAACCTATGAGGTTGAAATAGAGCAGGATGAAAGGATGGAGAGAGGAAAGAAGAAAGGAGGATCCATTGCACTATTGCTGAGTTGGAAAAGGAGAAGGAAGTGAAGATGGAAGCTATTGAATTAACTTCAAAGGTCTGTGAGAACAAGGGCAAGGGGCTTGCAGTAGAAAGTGAAGATTCATTGAGCCAAGATGACATGGAGGACATTGATGAGCACCTAGCATTTCTTTCCAGGAGATTTGCCAAGCTCAAGTTCAAGAAGAACTTTGGAGCAGCCAAGCCAAATAGAAACATGGTGGATAAGTCAAAATTCAAATGTTTCAAATGTGGCTTGGCAGGGCATTTTGCCAGTGAGTGTAGAAAGTCAGATTCCAGTAAGAAAAGGTTTGAGTCTGTGGATTATAAGCAAAAATACTTTGATCTACTCAAACAAAAGGAAAGGGCTTTTATTACACAAGAAAATGACTGGGCAGCAGATGGTCTGGTTGAAGATGAAGATGTCAGCTATGTCAATCTAGCCCTAATGGCCAAGTCTGATGAGACAGAGACAAGTTTCTCAAGCAATCAGGTAATTACTACAAACCTTGCACATTTATCTAAAGCTGAGTGTAATGATACCATAAATGACATGTCTACAGAATTATATCATTTGCGTGTTACACTTAAGTCTCTTACTAAAGAAAATGCTAAAATCAAAGAAAAAAATTTGTTTTTAAGTGAGAGGAATAATGTGCTTGAGTCTCAGTTTATTGATTTTGAGAAATTAAGAATTGAGTGTAAGATTGCCAAGGAGGAATTAACTAAGTCCTTGAAAAAGGAAGAGATTTTAAAGATTCAGCTCGAGTGTGAACAAGAGGTAATTAAAGCATGGAAAACATCCAGGGATGTCCATGCTCAAATCACCAAAGTTCAAGGAATTGAGTCTTTCTGTGATGAAGCCTGGAAAAAAAACAAAGAGAAACTAGAATCCAATTCGGTAGATGGACTGCTAACAGATGTAGACGTGACGGATGATGAGGACTATCCGTTGGATAACAAAAAGTGTTATTCGTCGAATGATGAAAATCCTCATCCGTCGGCTGTGAGCAAACCCATTAGCAAAGCCAAACTAGTTAAGCTGAATGAGAAGTATGGGTCTGTTTCCAAGAACTTTGTTTCAGGAGAGTCAAGTCAAGTTAAGAAAGGGAAAAAGGCTAATGTTGGTCACATGACTGTCAAACAGTTAAGTGACAGACTTGAGAAAATTGAGGTAAAAATAGAGACTAAAAGGAAAGACAATAGGAATGGTAAAGTAGGGATTAACAAACACAATAACTACACACCTGATAAATATGCTCCTAGAAAAATCTGTGTCAAGTGTGGTAGTGTAAATCATTTATCTGTTAATTGAAAATCTGCCATGCCTACTCCCATGTCTGTTCAGTCTCAATTTCCTAACATGAATGCCATGCCTCCCATGCCTGTTAATGTTATGCCTACACAGAACATGAATGCACAGTTTGCTAATATGCCATTTGCACCTAATCCTTATTATGCTGCATATAGTATGCCACAAATGCCATTTAGCATGCCTTACTGGAATAACATGTTTACACCAAGCATGCCATTTCCTGTTAGTCATAATATGCATGATAATTCTGTTGCAATGTATGGTTTCAAAGGTCCAACCCAAATGACTAAGGATGAATCTGAAATTCCTAAGTCAAATGAGATAAGACCTAAGAAACAGAAAAAGAAAGCTAACAAGGCAGGACCCAAGGAAACTTGGGTACCAAAATCAACTTATTTTGATTTTGATGTGTGCAGGGAAACAGAAAGAATCTTTGGTACTTGGATAGTGGTTGTTCAAGACACATGACTGGTGATTCTACCCTGCTCACAGAGTTTAAGGAGAGAGCTGACCCAAGTATTACTTTTGGAGATGACAGCAAGGGTTATACTGTGGGATATGGCTTGATTTCAAAGGACAATGTCATCATTGAGGAGGTTGCCTTAGTGGATGGTCTCAAACACAATCTGTTGAGTATCAGCCAACTTTGTGACAAAGGCAATTCAGTAACCTTCATCTCAGAAGCATGTGTTGTGACTAATAAAAGAAGCAACAAAGTGGTTCTCACTGGTGTGAGAAGAGGAAATGTGTATCTAGCTGATTTCAACTCATCTAATGCAGAATCTGTAACTTGTCTTCTCAGTAAAGCAAGTCAATATGAAAGTTGGCTATGGCACAAGAAGCTATCTCATTTAAACTTCAAGATCATGAATGAGCTGGTAAAGAAAGAACCGGTAAGAGGCATTCCTCTAGTAGAGTTTTCAAAGGATGGACTGTGTGATGCTTGCCAAAAAGGGAAGCAGATTAAAGCATCATTCAGGAAGAAACTTGATTCAACAATTGAAGAGCCTTTGCAACTGCTTCACATGGATTTGTTTGGACCAGTCAATGTATTGTCCATCTCAAGGAAAAGATTTTGCCTAGTAATTGTAGATGATTTCTCAAAGTTCTCTTGGACATATTTCCTAAAGTCTAAAGATGAGGCTAGTGAAATCATCATCAATCATATAAGGCAAGTCAACAATCATCCTGATTTCAAAGTTAGAAGAATCAGGAGTGACAATGGAACTGAGTTCAAGAATTCTGTCATGAGAGCATTTTGTGAGGAAAATGGGATTTTGCATGAGTTTTCAGCAGCAGGGACTCCACAACCGAATGGAGTAGTGGAAAGGAAGAACAGATCACTTATTGAAGCTGCAAGGACAATGCTTGAAGAATCTAAACTACCAACATATTTCTGGGCTGAAGCTGTAAATACTGCATGCTACACTCAGAACATTTCTCTGAATAATCAAGCAAGATGCATGACTCCCTATCAATTATTCAAGAACAAGAAACCAACTCTAAACTTTCTTCATATCTTTGGCTGCAAATGCTATATTCTGAGAAATCAAACTGATCAAAATGGAAAGTTTGATGCTAAAGCAGATGAAGGATTTTTTGTTGGATATGCTGTTGATAAAGCATATAGAGTCTACAATCTAAGAACCAACATTGTTGTGGAATCAATACATGTTGTGTTTGATGATAAAAAGATTGAAGGACTGAAAGATGGAGATTACCATGAGAGCCTCAAATTCGACAATATGGAGATGGTTAGTGATGACAGTGATGATGAAGTGATCAAGAAACAGTGTCTAAGGATAATGCAGATAAATCTACTACCAATGAAGCACAAAACTCAACATCTGTCGAGTTGCATAATGCTTCATCCGTCGGGAGGCAATCTGTGTTATCCGTCGGGAGACAACCTGCCTCATCCGTCGGTACTCAAAATTCACCATCCGTCGGGTTATCAAAAGGAGCAGGAAGTCAAGATAGATCACCTATAGAAAGTTCCCCTTTCTCAAATCAAAGATCCGCAAACTCAGGGGGAGTTTCTGATAATCAAAACTCAATCACACATCAAGACAACAATGAGGTTTCTTCATCTAGAGCTAATCTACCTCAACAAAGGAAATGGACAAAAGATCACCCCTTTGAGCTTATCATTGGTGATGTTTCTTCTAGAGTTCAAACAAGAAGAGCAACTCAGGAAGAATGTCTATACAGCAGCTTTCTTTCCAAGGAAGAACCAAAGAAGGTAGAAGAAGCTTTGTTGGATCCTGATTGAATTTTAGCTATGCAGGAGGAGCTAAACCAATTTGAAAGGAATAATGTATGGAAGCCGGCACCCAAGCCTAAAGGAAAGAATTTAATAGACACTAAGTGGGTATTCAGAAACAAGATGAATGAAAATGGCATAGTAGTCAGGAACAAAGCTAGATTGGTTGCTAAGGGCTATTTTCAGCAAGAAGGAGTAGATTTTGATGAAAAATTTGCTCCTGTTGCAAGACTTGAAGCCATCAGAATCTTCTTAGCCTATGCAGCCCATGCCAATTTCAAAGTCTATCAAATGGATGTCAAAAGTGCCTTTCTGAATGGAGATTTGGAGGAAGAAGTGTATGTTAGTCAACCTCTTGGTTTTGAAGATCCAAATTTTCCAGAATATGTCTATTATCTTTTGAAAGCACTTTATGGACTGAAGCAAGCACCTAGAGCCTGGTATGACACTTTATCAAAGTTCCTTTTGGAAAATCACTTCACAAGAGGTACTGTTAGATAAAACTTTATTTTTCAGGAATGTTAATGGCTCTAGTATACTTATTCAAATTTATGTAGATGATATTATTTTTGGCTCTACAGATGAGAAACTTTGCAAAAAGTTTGCCAAATTGATGCAAAATAAGTATGAAATGAGTATGATGGGAGAACTAACTTACTTTCTTGGTTTACAAGTTAAGCAAGTTAGTGATGGAATATTTATTAGTCAAACTAAATATATTTTTTATCTTTTAAAGAAGTTTGATCTAATGGATTGCACATCTGCAAAAAATCCCATGGCCACATCAACTAAGCTTGAATTAAACACTACTGAAAAGTCTGTGGATATTTCAAGTTATAGGGGAATGATTGGCTCACTTCTGTACTTAACAACTAGCAGGCCAGATATAATGTTTGCTACTTGTTTATGTGCTAGATTTCAGGCTGATCTTAGAGAATCTCACTTAATAGCTATTAAGAGAATTTTCAGATATCTCAAGGGAACACCAAACCTTGGCATTTGGTATCCTAGAGATTCTGGTTTTGATCTAACTGGTTATTCAGATGCAGATTATGCAGGTTGTAGAATTGATAGAAAGAGTACAACAGGAACCTGTCAATTCCTAGGAAACAAGCTTGTGTCATGGTTCAGTAAAAAGTAAAATTCAGTTTCTACTTCTACAGCTGAAGCTGAATATATTGCTGCTGCCAGTTGTTGTGCACAGATTTTATGGATGAGAAATCAATTGCTGGACTATGGCTTGCAAGTTGAGAGGATTCCTATTTTCTGTGATAACACAAGTGCAATTGCCATCACTGAAAATCTAGTGCAACATTCAAGGACAAAGCACATAGACATCAAGTACCATTTCATAAGGGAACATGTAATGAATGGTACTGTGGAGCTTTATTTTGTTCCAAGTGAGAAGCAACTTACAGATATCTTTACTAAGCCATTGGATGAATCCACCTTTTCAAGGTTGGTAAGTGAGTTAGGTATGCTTAATTACTCTTAAATCTATCTGAGTTATTTTGCAAGTTGATAAGCAGCCAGAAATTTAATTGATTTTTCAGTCTTGGATGAAATTTTGGCTAAGTCAAAATTTACACCTCGACAGATGACCCTTATCCATCGAGTTTGGTCATCCGTCGATATACAATTTGCTAATAAAAATCAATTTCTTTTCTGGAATATTTTATGTCTCGACGGATAACAGTTTATCCTCATCCGTTGAATTGTCTTAATCTCAGCTGTTAATTCCCTGTACATTATCCATCGAGTATACTTACAGTTTGTAAGCATTACACGACGGACAATGGGTGGAATTTTTACAGTTTATTTTTAAACGGCTATTTTAGGCAATTTCTATTGGTTAATTTACTTTACTTTATTATTTTTATCAGTTATTTTTGAGATAGTATAAAAGCTTATTTCATTGCAATTATTTTCTTTTATCATTCTCAAATTCAACTGCTCTAATTTCATTCTCTCTCAAGCACTTACTCTCCTTCTCTTCAAGCTTTCATTCTCTAACAATGGCACTTGTAGTAAAGATTATGTCTCAAACTGAGTTCATTTATGAGAAGAACAATTTCACTGCATTAGTCAATAAGGGTATTCAGCAATCAGAGGACTACCACAAGATGATGGACTTTGTGAAGAATTGCAAGCTCAATTACGCCATGCTGGAATTACCCACAATCTTCTGTGAAGTTGTTGAAGAGATGTGGACCACTGCTACCTACAACTCTACTGATAAGACCATCACTCTAACCATCAAAGGTAAAGAATTATGTATCAATAGTGATGTGATAAAAGCATGTTTCAAAATTCCTGATAACAATGTAACTTCACCACACAATGACACTGATATCATAAATATGCTTAATTCCATGCACTATGCACTTCCTACTTCTAAACTGAGTGATATTAGAAGAATGGGTCTTAAGAAGGAGTGGAGTTTCTTGTGTGATGTAGTTAATAAGATTTTCTCTGGAAAAACCAGTAATTTTGATTCAGTGAATATGTCCATGCTTAACATGCTATACATGCTAGTTACAGATAAATTTTACAATTTTAGTGACCTTGTCATGTTTGAGTTAGGTTTTAAATTGGGTGAGTTAGCTAAAAGAGGCAAAAATATGTATTATGCTAGATTTTTCATGTTATTGGCTAACCACCTCAGTGAAGAGATTGTGCTTGAGAACCCTAACAACAAATTGGATTGTTGGGTTCAAGAGAAAAGACTCATTGCAGATTTGAACAGGGCCAATCATCACAAGGATGTGCCAATGTTCTACTTTCCTGTAATGCAGGCACCTCAGGTAAGTGAGGCAAGTTCATCCATCCCTACAACTATTCCAACCTCCACAATTTCTTTGAATTCAGGAGTAGCTATGGCAACTGTACTAATGACCAAACAGTTGACTACCAAAGCTTCCAAACCTACTACTATTTCCAAATCTAAATCAAAGAAAACCCCCTATGGTATCTCTCAAAAGATGCCAGTTGAAAAATCCACAAAAGCAAAAGAGGGGAGTGTGAAGGAGGGAAAGTCAGGTGAGGGAATGGGTGAACATCAAAGAAACCCCAAGAATAAGGTTGGAGAGTTGAGTGAATCCCAGCCTAGCCACACTGCAGTTTCCCAACAAACTGTAGTGCTTAAAAAGGATAAAAGCTCACTTCTAGCTGCATCCTCCCAAAATGATGTAGTTATTGAACAAAACTCTCAACCAAGAGCACATGCCAAGAGGGTTAGGGACACAAGCTCACCCCAAACTTATACAAGAAAGAAGAAATCTAAAACCTCTGGGGATGCACAGGGTACACACACTGTGCAAACTGGTGCTAAAGACATAGTCACTGCACCTTCTCAAGTTCAGTTTGATGTGGCTTCAATAAATGTGTAGTCACAGCCAAAATCTCTAGTTATAGAAGCACCTCATACACCATACTCACCAACAAACTCTCTGGATGTGGATATGATAAACACATCAATTCCTGATTCTCCTTCTTTAACTCTGTTGGGGAAGCCAAAATCTAGTACAAGTGAGCATCATCTTTTAGTTGATTTGTTGGCTCACTTGCCAATTCTTTCAGAAACTATTGTGATATCTGTGCCCAAAATATCTTCAATCAGCACAGAGTCAACAATAGTTTCTCTTCCCAACTCATTCATTTCTACTCTCTCGACGGATATTGCTCATCCGTCGAGTAGTTATTGTATCCCGACGGATAAGCCTAACAACAGTTATCTGTCGGATAGCATTACCACCCACTCGATGGATATCACTCATCCGTCGAGTATCTCTGCACAACTTCAAATTTCAATTATTTCAAGTGCAGAAGATTTAGTGGTTGTACAGTCACTCTTAGGATTGAGAGAGGAGAGTGTTTTGAGTGACAGGCTGGGTTGCTCCCAGGCAAAAGGAGAGGAAATGAGTGAAAATCTGCAATCTATTTCTTCAGGATTGACAAAAGGGAGTGAGAGGAGTCCCACCTTAGTAGGTGAAGGTGAGGGAGCCATGGTGGGGAGCCAGGGTGAGACCCTGATGCAACAAGAGAGAGAACATGAGAGAAAAGCAGGTACAGAGGGTATAAAGGTGGAGCCAGCCATTGCTCATGAGTCAATGATTGTGGATGATGCTGAAAAGGAAAGACAATTTCAGCAATATTACAAAGCTGTAATTGATAACATTTCCTTGGATGCTGACACTTTTACTCATCCTGTGTCAGCCTATCAACTGTTGGCTGCTCAGGGCAATGAGGAGGCAGATAAGACTTTAAATCTAGTACATACTTCAGAATCTCTACAAAGGGATAAAGCTGCTGTCAATTTAATGCCTTCTACAGCTGGTGAGCCATCTGAAGAATTTGGAGTAAATTCTAATGATGATGACTCTGTTTCATTTGATGGAAGCATGAACTTAGGGGGAGATAAAGGCCCAAGTTCTATTTCAGATCTACCTGAATGGGCATTGACAAAGGAGTCTACACCAGGAAAATTCAATGTATCCTTAGTCAAACAAATCATGTCTATCCAAAAGGCCATTCAGAACACCTCAAATGCTGGTACCAAGGCTATTCTTCAAGCCCACCTCAATTCTCTACATCTCATGAAGCTGCAATAATTAAGACAGAATCTAAGTGTGGATGAGCTTAAAAAGGATATAGCTGATTTGAAGACCTACAATTCTGAGAAGCTGGATTCAATCATGCCCTATGGTACCATGCAGGATCTATTACTGAGACTGAGAAGAGAATCAGATGCTGAAAAGAAGCTGGCCAAATTGGCGAACAGAGTTCAAGTTATTGAAAACTCTGTGGCCACCATTCTTCAAAATCAACAGTCTCAGACCAATCTTCTAATGCAACTGGCTAAAGCACAAGGCTTGACTCCTCAACTTGATGATAACAAAAAGGGGGAGAAAGGACCAAGTGAGGGGGAGAAGCTTCAGATACAAATCACTAAGGTAATTGTGCCTTCAATTACAGTCTCAAAGCCACCAGTTGCAGATGGTATAGATCTAATTCAAGCAGCAGCAGCCAACCTGAAAGCTGCTGAGAAAGAAAAGTTGAGTTTAGTCAACTGGGAGAAGATTGATGAGGAGATACAGAAGAAGTTCCAACTTGTCAAGGAGCCAATTAAGTCAGCCATCCATCACAAGTCAAGCAAATCAGTGTGAATGAGATGAGCATGAACTATCTGGAAAGAGGACAATCTTCATACATCAAGTCTCCAAAGGCTGAAATGATTCTTAAACCAAGGGCAAACTATTTAAAATCATCCTTGAAGAACCCCTTGGATACTGTGTATGAGACACCCAAGCCTGATGAGAAGAAGCTTCTGTCAAGATCAATTGCCTTCTATAAAGATCCAGCTGATTCAGCTTTAAAAAGAAGAATTGCTAAGATATTCAGAAATGGAAAGGAAATTTGTGTGGTAGCTGGACATCCACAATTTGCTCAAGCAAAGAGAGAAGAAAAAGCCAGATTGAAGCAAGAAAAGAAGCAAGCTGCTCTAGATGCAAAGAAGACTAAATAAAAGAAAGAGCAGATTGTTATCTTGGCCAAGCTACAGGCTGTGAATTCATCTCAATAAATTCCCTCTCAACCATCTGAAGCTACTGAATCAAGGAAGCAAGTTGAAGAACAGAAGAAATCTCCAAGAAAGAAAATATTGGCTAAAAGAACAAAAAGGAAACTGGATATTGTTGACAAGGAATTGGAAGATCAATTTCCTAAGGAACCCACACCAGCTACAACTCAAGCATCAAAGCCTCTGTGGCATTTGAAGATATAAGGGTGGTGGATCCCTACAGGAATATTCATGGTGAACCTATTGTGCCCAAGGATGAGCCAATACAATGGGATAACATACCAATTCCTGACTTCAGTCTACCAATCCTTAGCAAGCCAAAAAGGACAAAGTCAAGGGCAGTCAAGAAAGTGAAGTTGTCACCTCTCAAATCCAAATCTGTAGTTAAAACTCAACCCAAAGTCAACAAGGGTGACTACTTGTACTTGTGTGACATCAAAGAATTTTCTGATCTAAACCTCTATCTGGATGAACTGGATGAAGTGAGGGGAATTGATGCATACAGAAACCTACCTGAAAGGTTAGTGTTCAAGTACAAAGGAGGAAGGGAGATTCAGTGGCCACTTCACAGGATTCTTCAAGAGAGCCAAGCTGTACTGATTAAAGTTTATTCATCCTTCAAAAAGAACTTTAGATTCAATGTCACTGCAAGAAGACTAGTATTGAAGAAGATTGAAGAACTAAGGAGTGTTAGTGTAACACCCCCAAATCTGGGGTCGGGGATCCGGGTCGTCACGAGTTCCATTTCCCTTAATAACACCCAATCTTAATAAACAATCAACTACTATGTACTGTGACCCCACAATATACACACACCACAAGTTATAGTCTCAGAGATGAATACCAAAAATAACATAAGTCATGTTATTCCACAATTATAAGTCATTACACCTCAAAAGGGTTTCTGAATAAATTTACATTTCTTTGCCATTATTACAATTCATATTATACATAAGTCTGGTTTATCAATAGTTGAAAACCTAGCCTATTGGTAGCTCCTACCTCAGCTACGGCGGCATCAACGCTTCCAGAAAACTGCGGAATATTTTCTAACCGCTTGCGAATTGGAAGCTTGGTCCTGTTCATCTATTCTATTTATTGTTGTGTGATGAAAAAAGAAAGCAAGGGTGAGCATCAAGCCCACCAAAATAATATGTATAATGATTTACAATATGCGAGCCTTCTCATAGTACTCATGAAAGTCTTGGTCAAAAGAAATGAACCAAGTTTGATATCTTAATGCGATGAAGTCTCAAAATATTCAGTATATATACATATATACTTTTCAAAATCTTGGAAGTCCTCTTCCATGCCTAATATACACAAAGTTCCAGTTTATAATTGTATAAAAATATCGTTGCAAGGTGATCTCATATATCTTACCTTGTCTCAACATTTTTGTGAAAATCTTTGTCATGCATAAGATAATCATTAACCAGATATAAGTTGAAAAGATGAATTTACAAGACACTCTAGTATACTTATATCTTTTCCAAATACTACTTGAACTGCCACCGTTCAAGTTATAATCAGTTTCAAAAGTTCATCACACTGATGAGACTACAAGATAAGACTTGAATAGATTCAATCTTTGAAATATCATTTGAAAGAAATGAAGTTATGAGATACTTTATTAAGTCCCGATATATATATACACTTATATATATATATATATATTTCATACACTCCTTGAAAACCTCTGTTATGAAAATTATAAACAGAGTTGCAATATCCAATGAATTTGGAAAGGAGAAAACCTTGGCATAAACCTGATATCTTGCTGATCAGGCAAAGATACCAATAAGTAACCTTTTCTACTAGTAGATGGACGAATTCCCCACTGGTCATCACCCTGGCCGCAATAGGACCTTATGCTGGACTGTCACTCAGCCACTTACGCATTTGATGGACTCCCACTGAGCCACTTACACTTTTATGGACGCCCACTGAGCCCATGTTGCTTATGCCGACTCAAATAGATGAACTTACTTCCCGAATGATGGGCAAGTAATCAAGATGTTTTCTCAAAACAGCAACCTCGTTGCGAATGTAAAATACACCACTGAGCCGGATCCCTCAAGTTTTGAACGAGTATTTAAATCCCCTTTAAAAGGAAGATCTTAAATATAAAAATGAGTTTTGGGATCCGCTCTAACTTTTAAAAATCATTTTGAAGACTCGAAAATACTTTAAAGAGTGTTTGGAGTAATGCTGATTTAATGAAATAAATCAGTCCCAATATATTAGAAAATATCTGAATATTATTATTTAAATAATATTCCCATAAAGAATAATCTTTATAAAAATAATTGAAGTAGAAGTTTTAAAACTTATACTTGAAATGAGTATTAAATAACCAAAGATATACTTATACGAAAGTACTATCTTTATTTGAATAATCAAAGATAAGTTTGATCATCGACACCTTATTCTTTAATAAAATAAAGAACATATCTCAGCAAATAATCGGAGTCATAGATCCTCAAATGAATATTCAAATAATATTCATTAAATAATATAAACTGAGTCATAAGCCCTCGAATGAATATTCAAATAATATTCAATAAATAATATAAAAGAGTCATAAGCCCTCGAATTAATATTCAAATAATATTCAAATAATAAAATAAAAGGAGTCATAAGTCCTCGAATGAATATTCAAAATAATATTCATTTAATAAAATAAAGAAGTCATAAGCCCTCGAATGAATATTCAAAATAATATTCATTTAATAAAATAATGAAGTCATAAGCCCTCGAATGAATATTCGAAATAATATTCATTTAATAAAATAAAGAAGTCATAAGCCCTCGAATGAATATTCGTAATAATATTCATTAAATAAAATAAAGGAGTCATAAGCCCTCGAATGAATATTCGTAATAATATTCATTAAATAAAATAAAGTTATCGAATAAACCTTATTCGATTAATAGTTTTAAAAACTATATCAATATATATATATATATATATATAAATATATATTATACTCGGGAGCCTCGCCTCCCGGTTTTAGAAAAAGTTCACCTTTTGATCCCCTATACTAAGGGTATACGCAAATACCGCTTATCTCTAGCATTGGTATTATGCAACGAATAAGTATTTGAACCAACAGATATATAAATCAAGTACGAAACAGGCATGCATATATACCATATCACATGCTACAATATATCGCAAGAATTTGCTAATAACAAATATGCATTTATCACAAGATCATGCATATACACATATACATCACAACAACAGTATAACGGGTAGAAAACTTGCCTGAGTGCTCCCGGATAGACTTAAGCTTAGAGTGGGTCCGATAACCTATGAACAACAACATAAGTCGGAATTAAACCCCGGTCGCTTAAGAAACTAGACTTTAACCATTTAGAGTCCTAACGTTCGCTTTCGCGCTTAACGATTTACTTAAGTCGCTCGAGTACCCTCGGCTCCACCATTTTTAATAAATTAACCATTAAGGGTTTTAAGGCAATTCTTTCGCTAGTACCTTACCAACTGCCTAATCCACTTTACATAATTGTTTCTTACCCCAATTAGTCATTTAAGGTCCTTAACCAAGGTTTCAAAGTAAGGCGAGGGGTAATGGTTCGGTCGCGAAACGCCGTTACTTAAAATGGTCGTTTCTCCTAAACCGTACACCGGATTCAAACGAACCACATATCAAAACGAAGCTCATAACATGAACTATCTAATCATGGCAATGGTCAAAATCTAACAGGGAGTTCTCGGGTCCTGATGTTAAGAGCAAAAACAGTCTAAAGTAAATCGGACATTACGACGGCTATGTTTACGCGATTTCCCAAATTTTTACCATTCCAAATCATATCAATCCAACTACCAATCAACAACAACTCAAGATACACATCAATGCTACTGATTTCAGTCATAATAAGCTCAAGGATCTCAATCCAATTATATATTATAACATCTCCAAATTCAACTAAACTACTTAACAATTAAGCTCGAATCATGCTTATCATTCAAATTACTACTCATCCATCCAAACCATCTCCAAACTTCAACATTCAAACTTATTACTAAAGGGTGTGAAGATTTATATCTTTATTAGAGGGTGGAAAGTTACTAGGAAGCCTTATGGAGCCTCCTACAAGCTTGATCTTTCCAAAGAAATCAAGAACACAAAGTTAGGCTTTAAAGTTACTAAAAGTCCGATTGAAATAACTGTAAAAATTAAGGTCTTACCATGCTTATTTGGATGAGACTTGTGAACAAGAGTTGTAGGCCATCTCAATACCTTTCCAACGAGCTATAGAACACAACATTTGAGTGAGTATTGAAGGAGATATGGCAGTTTGAAGTTGCTGTGTTTATTTTGGCCGAGAGCTTGATGAAGAAAAGGGAAGAGCTTTTGTGTTTTTTGAGATTTGTTTTGATTTGCCTTGGTTGGTTGACTTTGTTTTGTTTTAATCATTTTTAACCATGAAAAATTGTGTGGTTATAAATCAACCACACTTCTTTCCCTTATGTCATGCTTTGGTCATCATGTGATGTCACCCTCCACACTTGTCCTCTTCTTGTTGGTTTGATGACATCATCATCCCTAACCTCCTTGATTAACTCTTAATTGCTTGCCTAATGACCGCTGATCTGTTATACGGTTCGCTTAACTTTCGTTTTCGTTTATCGTTTAAGGGATCATACCCGGGATCTTATTACTTAGGTTTCTTTAACCTTTCTCAATACATTATGTTACTTTCATGATCCTCTCTTTTAATCTTTGAATTTAAATCCTTTTTATTTTGTTACCTTATACTCAATTCTTTCTGTATCTGGTAGATTTTCGGGAAAAATCAAAGTGTTCGAATTTGGATTCTGACGATCTTTATATACACTTATTTATCATATAGAGTACTAATAATATCTCAGAATATCAATAACAGAACCCCTACATAGTGTGGTATGAAAAGTTTTCTTATTCAGCATAATCTGCAAAATCACTATTCATAAGGGTTTCAAAAATTTCCAAAAATTGGGGTTATTACAGTCTCCCCTCCTTAAAAGGATTCCGTCCCGGAATCAGATAGAAAATAAATAGGGATACTCTCTTAGCATTGCACTTTCTAACTCTCGAGTAAATTTTCCCACATTGTGGTCCTACCACCAAACTCTGCCTAGTTTGATAACCCTTCTCCTAAGCACTTGTTCCTTTTCGATCTATAACCCTTTCTGGTTGCTCCATATAGGTTACGTCTGGTTTATGCGCTCATATGCCCCTATTTGTCTGGCATCCGAATTATACTTCCTTAACATTGATACGTGGAACACGTTATGACTTGCTACAAGCTCGGGGGTAGGGCTAGCTCATATGCTAACTTCCCAAAACGTGTTAATATATCCAAGGGTCCAACAATTTGTGGACTTAGCTTTCCTTTCTTTCCGAACCTCATCAATCCTTTCCAAGGGATACCTATAACATTACTAGGTCCCCTATTTCATACTCTTTGTCCTTTCGAGTCAAATCAGCATACCTCTGATGTCCATCTTGGGTTACTACCAGCCGTCCTCTGATTAGATCTATCATATCCTTGGTCATTTGGACCACTGCTGGTCCGAGCATCTTGCGCTCTACAACTTCATCCTAACATAATGGAGATCGACATTGTCTTCCCTCAAGGATCTCATAAGGCGATATCTCAATACTGACATATGATCTATTGTCGTAAAAAAACTCAATCCGTGTTAAGTGATCATTCCAATTTCTTTCAAGTCTATTGCACAGACTCTTATTATAGCTTTTAGCATTAGAGCTTTTGCTTCTTAATACCCATTCTTTTCCAGTTCGTAATCGCTACTACCTTCCGTTCCTAATATTATACTGGTTATACTTTTGCTCGTTAGCGTTCTATAACCTTTTAATAATTGTGTCAACCTTAGTATCACGAACGCATTAGATTCGGAATACCACCACACTGATACTACTCCTTCCTAGCTGCTTCTATCTTTGGAAGCTTGATCAATCATATAGAAGTAAAAGAATTCATTGAGAGATCACTATGATCATGAACACTTGTTACATTGCATAGTTAGTACAGAAGGTGGCCAGCCTTTAGTACTTGACAAGCAATTAAACAATAGCTGGTATCCTACTCGGCTTCTATCACACAGATAGATAGTCATTCGGAAATACCTCCCCTTCTGGAAGGGTTGTTCTTCTCAGTTTATATGAAATGAAAAGAAGAGAAAAGAACGAATTGAAGAGAATTGTATATATGAAAAAAATATACTGCCACAAAATATCTGGCTTGGAACCTACCTCTGAACTATAGAGGTTTGTCATAGGAGAACAAAACATATATGTATTTATATCAACATCAAGTATTATAGCATCGTATTTCACATGCCTAAATATTTTTGCTATTCCGTCCATCATTCTATAGACCCTTGCTCTTCCTCGAGCTTATACACAATCACCTTTGAAGCTCCCTCGATATCGAAAATCGAACCTGGGATCTCATTCTAGACATCATCGTTACTAGAATTCTATGCTTGCACCGCAACCTTCCTCGTATAATAATACGACTCTCTATTGATAAGAAAGAATAGATATTCAATAGGTAGATACTCTACTTAAATAGTCTATCAATGATAACTTATACACTACCACGACCCGATTAGTGGTACTCAATCTCAACACCCATTCCAATACAACTCTCACGGTTGTAATCAGCTCATTACTCGCAGAATCATTGCTACATTACTATGGTCCACCACTGACCTACTATCGTCATTCACTTTCCATGAAATCTTAATATCTAACCATACAGAGTCCATACATGTCGTATCAAATCCTTCTAAGGAGGTAACATATTCACCATTCATGACTCATGAAGAACACTCCTGATCCTGCCATACATACATGACATGAAGCAGATAAAATTGCATAAGAGTTTCAATCAAATCAACGATAGCAGGTTAATACCATTCTTAATCATATACCTTCGATAGAAGACTTAACTCAAAGGTTCGTTTAGTCCTTTTGAAACATGGTCCAGGCTCATTCTCAAGATAGTACCTTCTGAGATAGATAGCCCACTCATGGCGATTACACGAATTAAACCTTTACCAACTACTATTACGGTTGGGTATTGCACAGTCATCAGAAGGAGTGTCAATCTTCCAAACCATAATACAATCTGCATAGCTTTAACCATCATCACTGTATTCCTTTGGCACAAGCGCCTATAATTATCCTCTTACCTTTAAAGTGTCGGCCACCTCTTTGGCCTTTCCTGATAGTAAAATTTCCTTACAGTCAATGTCATTTTAACCACCTCCAAATAAATTTTCTACCTCATTTCAATCACTGCTTATGTGAAGACGTTTTCCTTAAAATCTGGTGAGTAAAAAAAATATCACCATTTTTCCATAAGTTATTGCCTCAGTCTTTAGAGGTTAATCACTGTCATGACTGACTCTCAATCATACTTAGGACATCTTTTATCTTAAGTCCTAATTTCCCTGAACAATTTTGGCCTTTACTGGTTCGATCCATACTTTCTCGTGATTTAACATGTGCCCCACTTGGCATCATTATAATTACGTCATATTTCCCTTATCAACATTTTTACTCTTAAGAATTTTGAATATTACCTTTCTCCTTGTAAAACCTCTAAGGTTATCCTTGAATCGTTCCTCATGTATTCCCTAGATACAGGGCATATCAAGATACCATTTATTAATACCAGAATCATTGTCTATATACTTCTGAAAAATTTCTCCACTGATCCTTAAAGGTTGTTATTACCTTAATCCTTTCCAATTCATACTGTCAAAACTCATACTATCCCTATTAAGGGTGAAATGCCAACCTTTATGCATTCCCCTAGGATTCGTTTTAAGTTACCGATGTTCTATCCTTAATTCCACCTTTAAAAAGGTACAAGCATCCTTCCATGGATAAATAAATTCATATATCCCTGATAAGGGTATCTTATTCAATCATTTCCACCTCGATAGTCTATACCGAATTTCACAATAGCATCCTTATTCAAGTTAAGGTCAATCCACATGGCCTCCAAAAGATAACAATGGTCATCCACTTTTCTTTCCTGATTTGGTAATGATAACATGGATGTTCTGGAAGATATTGGTCGTGTTCACGTGAACATCTTCTTAATAAATCCTCATTTTCTTTTTTTATTTATCTCAACAGTCACCTCAATGTTGGGATATCTCTCATACCTGGCGTCTCCCTTCCTGGGTATCATGCCACCGGTCTTACATATACTTCACATTCTTGAAGGTCACTTCCTTCATCCAATTTTCCTAATTTCTTACTTCCTTGTCTCTTCAGTCTATCCGCGTCTTAATATTTATCCTTCGAACTATCTCAAGGTTTCCTCAAATCCTCCCAACTTACAGGGGATAAAATATATGTATCTCTTATTCCTTCAATCATCAACTTTAACTCATGGTGAATCACCCTCATCCTGACAATTACATACTTTTCTATTTCTATTGCTACGAGTCTTTAGGGTTTCCTCATACCTAACTCCCTTATCATTCCTCAAACTCTATTGCCTTTATATTCCTTTCCACTTCAGTTTCTTTTTATTTTCCTTTCTCTTATCATTATTTCATGAACCCACTAATCATTGACTTCAAGCATCACATCGTTCTGGGATTCTTGTCATCAGAACGAATCTTGACAACTTTTACAACTTAGCTTCATATTTCATCATACTCGTCCGCCTTTGTTCTGACTCTAAAGCTTTTACACTATCTCCATAACCTTGGGAATTACTTTCCCGAAACAATTGACTGAACTTTAATAAGTTTATTCTAACCTCTGGCTCCGTGCCTTTCTTGGTCTTTCACCAGTGGTGGCCCTTCTCTTAGGAGGGTAAGTGACAAAAACAGTCTTTTGTGATTCGTCCATCACTTAGAATCTCAAATGATTCCTATATTTCCTTTAGCCAGGCTCTTGCCTCGACTGGGTCAGCTTGTTCCTTGGAACTCTGAGAGCTTAGCGACTTAAAGGTCCTGAAAGAATTTCTCACTTCATTGTTTCCTCAGGGTGGTGGTTGGGGATAATAGTCTAAGTTCTGTCTAGACATGTCCATAAATTGTCGTATAGGAGTACCATCTCGGGTCTCCTTTCCTTACTCGACTTTCTGTTTCCTTAGTATGAAATGTTTCAACCTTCTCCCATAATCGGGGTTATCTTATACATTAAAAACCTTATTTTCCACTCTATTATGTTATGGGTTCTTTCTTTCTTGATGGCAACCTCCCTGACTATCACATTCAGGGTTTGCCCTAAATCTTATTCCTCAAACTATGGCTCTCATCTAAGTTCTCATCCTTAAGCTCTTGAACTTTTGGAACCCAATTTCTGTAGGAACACCTCACTATCCCCTTATCATCTTTCTCGGTGTGGATCTCTTCTCCAGTCATTGACTCTCTGCCTTCATTCATCACTTTTTCTGGCACAATATGTTCTTTTCCAAAAATTCGGTCTGTATTGCAATCTCAAACAGCTTTTCGGTACCGGCTCCGGTTACCTTCACTTCTATTTCCATTTTCTCAAAATTTCTTATAAACTTTCCCCAAGACATTGTTATCTTGAGTCTCTCCTTTTTACTAAGGGCATCAGCCACCACATTGGCTTTCCCTGAATGATAAAGAATCTCCCAATCATAATTCTTGATTAGCTCTAACCACCTCATTTGGCGCATGTTGAGCTCTTTCTGCGTGAAAATGTACTAGAGCACTTATGGCTTGTGTAAATCTCGCACTTTTCTCCATACAAGTAGTTCCTCCAATCTTTAGGGCAAAACTATTGCCACGAGCCCAAGCTCATGGGTGGGGATATCGAATTTTATATTCCCTTAATTGTCTTGACGTGTACGCGATTACCTTGCTGTGCTGTATATGAAGCACCCTAATTCCTTATGCGAAGCGTCACTACACTTCACAAAATCTCATTTTCCATCCGGCAACGCCAACATAGGGAACGTCACCAACCTTTGCTTCGGTTCTTAAAAGTTGTTCTCGCATTTCTCTGTCCATTCGAACTTCTCAGTCTTACGAGTAAGCCGCGTTAAAGGGGCTACTATCTTTACAAACTTGAACGAACCTCCGGTAGTGACCGGCCAATCCTACCTCTGGTAGTTTCCCTAACCATGGTCATCAATTCCTCAGTGGTCCTTTATTCATTCTTGTCAGGATCCTCCACGGGATCCTCCTCAGCAACAATCCCTTCTAGGACAACATCCTCAACCGCTACATCCTCAATATGAACATCATCCGGTCCTGCGTTAGGATGCTCTATCGGATCCACAATCCGATCCCCAATTAGTAATAAAACATCATCGCATTGTTGCTCCTCAACCTCAGGGTTCGGAGTCCCGCTACCATATACGATAATGAACTACGCTTCTATCACGATATTTATAAGGGTTCCCATAAGGGTTTTAACTGTCAGTACTACGTTAGGTAGCCCGACTATGAACTTGGCAAGAGTTCTTATTATCTTAGTGAACTTATTATTTTAACGTCATATCATCTCTGAGGTTTATAACGCTTAGCTCTGATACCACTTCTGTAACACCCCCAAATCTGGGGTCGGGGATCCGGGTTGTCACGAGTTCCATTTCCCTTAATAACACCCAATCTTAATAAACAATCAACTACTCTGTACTGTGACCCCACAATATACACACACCACAAGTTATAGTCTCAGAGATGAATACCAAAAATAACATAAGTCATGTTATTCCACAATTATAAGTCATTACACCTCAAAAGGGTTTCTGAATAAATTTACATTTCTTTGCCATTATTACAATTCATATTATACATAAGTCTGGTTTATCAATAGTTGAAAACCTAGCCTATTGGTAGCTCCTACCTCAGCTACGGCGGCATCAACGCTTCCAGAAAACTGCGGAATATTTTCTAACCGCTTGCGAATTGGAAGCTTGGTCCTGTTCATCTTTTCTATCTGTTGTTGTGTGATGAAAGAAGAAAGCAAGGGTGAGCAGCAAGCCCACCAAAATAATATGTATAATGATTTACAATATGTGAGCCTTCTCATAGTACTCATGAAAGTCTTGGTCAAAAGAAATGAACCAAGTTTGATATCTTAATGCGATGAAGTCTCAAAATATTCAGTATATATACATATATACTTTTCAAAATCTTGGAAGTCCTCTTCCATGCCTAATATACACAAAGTTCCAGTTTATAACTGTATAAAAATATCGTTGCAAGGTGATCTCATATATCTTACCTTGTCTCAACGTTTTTGTGAAAATCTTTGTCATGCATAAGATAATCATTAACCAGATATAAGTTGAAAAGATGAATTTACAAGACACTGTAGTATACTTATATCTTTTCCAAATACTACTTGAACTACCACCGTTCAAGTTATAATCAGTTTCAAAAGTTCATCACACTGATGAGACTACAAGATAAGACTTGAATAGATTCAATCTTTGAAATATCATTTGAAAGAAATGAAGTTATGAGATACTTCATTAAGTCCCGATATATATATACACTTATATATATATACATTTCATACACTCCTTGAAAACCTCTATTATGAAAATTATAAACAGAGTTGCAATATCCAATGAATTTGGAAAGGAGAAAACCTTGGCATAAACCTGATATCTTGCTGATCAGGCAAAGATACCAATAAGTAACCTTTTCTACTAGTAGATGGACGAATTCCCCACTGGTCATCACCCTGGCCGCAATAGGACCTTATGTTGGACTGCCACTCAGCCACTTACGCATTTGATGGACTCCCACTGAGCCACTTACACTTTCATGGACGCCCACTGAGCCCATGTTGCTTATGTTCTTTATACTTATACGAAAGTACTATCTTTATTTGAATAATCAAAGATAAGTTTGATCATCGACACCTTATTCTTTAATAAAATAAAGAACATATCTCAGCAAATAATCGGAGTCATAGATCCTCAAATTAATATTCAAATAATATTCATTAAATAATATAAACTGAGTCATAAGCCCTCGAATGAATATTCAAATAATATTCAATAAATAATATAAAAGAGTCATAAGCCCTCGAATGAATATTCAAATAATAAAATAAAAGGAATCATAAGTCCTCGAATGAATATTCAAAATAATATTCATTTAATAAAATAAAGAAGTCATAAGCCCTCGAATGAATATTCAAAATAATATTCATTTAATAAAATAAAGAAGTCATAAGCCCTCGAATGAATATTCAAAATAATATTCATTTAATAAAATAAAGAAGTCATAAGCCCTCGAATGAATATTCGAAATAATATTCATTTTATAAAATAAAGAAGTCATAAGCCCTCGAATGAATATTCGTAATAATATTCATTAAATAAAATAAAGGAGTCATAAGCCCTCGAATGAATATTCGTAATAATATTCATTAAATAAAATAAAGTTATCGAATAAACCTTATTCGATTAATAGTTTTAAAAACTATATTAATATATATATATATATATATATAAATATATATTATACTCGGGAGCCTCGCCTCCCGGTTTTAGAAAAAGTTCACCTTTTGATCCCTTATACTAAGGATATACGCAAATACCGCTTATCTCTAGCATTGGTATTATACAACGAATAAGCATTTGAACCAACAGATATATAAATCAAGTACGAAACAGGCATGCATATATACCATATCACATGCTACAATATATCGCAAGAATTTGCTAATAACAAATATGCATTTATCACAAGATCATGCATATACACATATACATCACAACAACAGTATAACGGGTAGAAAACTTGCCTGAGTGCTCCCGGATAGACTTAAGCTTAGAGTGGGTCCGATAACCTATGAACAACAACATAAGTCGGAATTAAACCCCGGTCGCTTAAGAAACTAGACTTTAACCATTTAGAGTCCTAACGTTCGCTTTCGCGCTTAACGATTTACTTAAGTCGCTCGAGTACCCTCGGCTCCACCATTTTTAATAAATTAACCATTACGGGTTTTAAGGCAATTCTTTCGCTAGTACCTTACCAACTGCCTAATCCACTTTACATAATTGTTTCTTACCCCAATTAGTCATTTAAGGTCCTTAACCAAGGTTTCAAAGTAAGGCGAGGGGTAATGGTTCGGTCGCGAAACGCCGTTACTTAAAACGGTCGTTTCTCCTAAACCGTACACCGGATTCAAACGAACCACATATCAAAACGAAGCTCATAACATGAACTATCTAATCATGGCAATGGTCAAAATCTAACAGGGAGTTCTTGGGTCCTGATGTTAAGAGCAAAAACAGTCTAAAGTAAATCGGACATTACGACGGCTATGTTTACGCGATTTCCCAAATTTTTACCATTCCAAATCATATCAATCCAACTACCAATCAACAACAACTCAAGATACACATCAATGCTACTGATTTCAGTCATAATAAGTTCAAGTATCTCAATCCAATCATATATTATAACATCTCCAAATTCAACTAAACTACTTAACAATTAAGCTCGAATTATGCTTATCATTCAAATTACTACTCATTCATCCAAACCATCTCCAAACTTCAACATTCAAACTTATTACTAAAGGGTGTGAAGATTTATATCTTTATTGGAGGGTGGAAAGTTACTAGGAAGCCTTATGGAGCCTCCTACAAGCTTGATCTTTCCAAAGAAATCAGGAACACAAAGTTAGGCTTTAAAGTTACTAAAAGTCCGATCGAAAAAACTGTAAAAATGAAGGTCTTACCATGCTTATTGGGACGAGACTTGTGAACAAGAGTTGTAGGCCATCTCAATACCTTTCCAACGAGCTATAGAACACAACATTTGAGTGAGTATTGAAGGAGATATGGTAGTTTGAAGTTGCTGTGTTTATTTTGGCCGAGAGCTTGATGAAGAAAAGGGAAGAGCTTTTGTGTTTTTTGAGATTTGTTTTGATTTGCCTTGGTTGGTTGACTTTGTTTTGTTTTAATCATTTTTAACCATGAAAAATTGTGTGGTTATAAATCAACCACACTTCTTTCCCTTATGTCATTCTTTGGTCATCATGTGATGTCACCCTCCACACTTGTCCTCTTCTTGTTGGTTTGATGACATCATCATCCCTAACCTCCTTGATTAACTCTTAATTGCTTGCCTAATGACCGCTGATCTGTTATACGGTTCGCTTAACTTTCGTTTTCGTTTATCGTTTGAGGGATCATACCCGGGATCTTATTACTTAGGTTTCTTTAACCTTTCTCAATACATTATGTTACTTTCATGATCCTCTCTTTTAATCCTTGAATTTAAATCCTTTTTATTCTGTTACCTTATACTCAATTCTTTCTGTATCTGGTAGATTTTCGGGAAAAATCAAAGTGTTCGAATTTGGATTCTGACGATCTTTACATACACTTATTTATCATATAGAGTACTAATAATATCTCAGAATATCAATAACAGAACCCCTACATAGTGTGGCATGAAAAGTTTTCTTATTCAGCATAATCTGCAAAATCACTATTCATAAGGGTTTCAAAAATTTCCAAAAATTGGGGTTATTACAGTCTCCCCTCCTTAAAAGGATTCCGTCCCGGAATCAGATATAAAATAAATAGGGATACTCTCTTAGCATTGCACTTTCTAACTCTCGAGTAAATTTTCCCACATTGTGGTCCTACCACCAAACTCTGCCTAGTTTGATAACCCTTCTCCTAAGCACTTGTTCCTTTTCGATCTATAACCTTTTCTGGTTGCTCCATATAGGTTACGTCTGGTTGCATATTTATGCGCTCATATGCCCCTATTTGTCTGGAATCCGAATTATACTTCCTTAACATTGATACGTGGAACACGTTATGACTTGCTACAAGCTCGGGGGTAGGGCTAGCTCATATGCTAACTTCCCAAAACGTCTTAATATATCCAAGGGTCCAACAATTTATGGAGTACTAGAGATCTCAATAAGCCTTTATACTTATCGAGATATCAAGTGTTCAAATGAATCAAACTGGAGATCTCGAAGTACAGTCTCAAAGTACAGAATTGCAGATCAGTTTAATATCCAAGATAAACAATCAATAAACAATCCAACAGCTGGATTGACAAGTCTACAAAAAGCAGCTTGAAGAGTGTGCAAGATCAATGGCAAAGATTAACTGACAGAGGAAGATTAAAGTAAACACGGGATGCTAAAGATATGTAAGCCAGAAATGGAAGATTTGCTTTCTCAATAAATAGAAATGACAAGTGACAGTTTAGAAAAGCTAATAGCATGTTTATTATCCACTGTGTAAACCAGCAGTTAACTGATCTATAAAGTTAACACTGGTCCTCTAGTTAGAAGTAACAATTTAGATAAAAAATTCTTGTAACACTCTCGAGAAGAAGCTGAGCTCTTTAACTTCAAAGAGCTTAGAAATTTTGTAGCAAAGCATCTTAATTTTTAATACAAAAATTAAGTGAATTTTGAAGATCTGTGTTCTTTATTTTATGCAAGTTTAATTTCTGCATGAACACCTTTCTATACAAGATTTAATTTACTTTGTTCAACCATTATCTTTCAAGAAAAGCCTAAAATCAGAAAAACACATTCACCCCCCCCCCCCCTCTGTGTGTGATTCATTACCTAACAGAATCAAGTATGTCCATTCCCCACATTGTAAGAGAAATGGGTGTGCTGATGGATGTAAACCTCTATGGGGGTTGTCGTACTATGGGAGTGTGCCTCTGGAATCCGTCGCATTTCTTCACATAAGCTTTTGTACCGACTAGCATTATTGGTCAGTAGAACCCCAATCGAGTTATCTTGTGAGCGAGGGCCCTATTCCAAATGTTGTCCACAAATCCCCTCACGAGCTTTCTTAAGCGCCTCCTCTGTTTCAAGAGGTCTCAAGCACTTTAAGTATGGAATGACGAAAGACCTTTGACACATGATGCCTTCAATTAACGAATATCTCAATGCTCTCACCGACAACTTGCTGCCTCATGGGCATCGTCGGGGAACCATCCAGTCTCAAGGTGAGTCTTGATTGGATCGATCCAATAACTCGCCACCCTGATTGGTGCTATCAAATTTATGACATGTATAGTATGGGTCTTCAGGACTTGAAAGTAAATACTTCTCGGGTAGTTCTTGATTTTAGACTAGGCGAACTTAGATACGGTATCGGCCGTAGTGTTCTCCTCTCTCGGAACATGTTCAGCGCACCATTCGTCAAACTAAGTCAGTATTCTCTTCACGTCTCTCAGGTAATTGGCATTTTATCATACTTGGCCTCAAACTCTCCATTTATTAGAGCAACCACAAGCCTTGAATCTCCACAAACTTTAAGGTTTTTGGCCCTCACGGCTCTATCCAAGCCTAAGCTTGCTATCAAAATTTTGTATTTTGCTTTGTTGTTGGTAGTTGGGAAGTCCAAATTCAAAGCATACTCAATCATAAAATCCTTTGGGGGCTTTGCAAGACTATAGCTACACCGCTAGTTTTTATTTTGAATGTTCCGTCAAAATGGAGAACCGAATACGCTTTCAAAGTCACACCTTCATCTTTCTCTTTCTCTTCTCGTTTTTGGTCATTAATGGTGTATTCGACCATGAAGTCTGCTAAGGCCTGAGCCTTGATGGCTGTTCGAGGCTTGTATTTGATATCAAATTCACCCAACTCAATTGCCTACTTGATGAGCATTCCACTTGCTTTCGGACTTTGAAAAATGCTCCTCAAAGGTTGGTCCGTCAGGACTTCGATCTTGTGGGCCTGAAAGTATGGTATCAACATCCTCTAGGCTGTTACTAGGGCAAGTTCAAACTTCTCAGTAGTGGAATAGTTCAACTCCGCTCCGTGGAGTACCTTGCTCACATAGTAGACATGTTTCTGGAGTTTGTGTTCTTCCTTTACCAGAATAACACTCACGGTTTGTTCAGAAACTGCAAGGTATAAGTAAAGGATGTCCTCCGGACTTGGTTTGACCAACAACAGGGCCTCGGTCATGTACTTCTTTAGCTGCTCAAAGGCCTTTTTAGATCTCTGTTGTCCACTTGAAGTTCTTTACCTTCTTCAGGGTTTTGAAAAAGGGCAGGCATTTGTCTCCTGACTTGGAGATAAACCTCCCTAGAGCTGCAATTCTTCCAGTTAGGCTCTGAACATCCTTGATGGAGTGTGGTGGCTCCATATCTAGGATGGATTTGATCTTATCGGGGTTGGCCTCAATTCCTCTCTTCGAGACTATGTGACCCAAAAAATTTCCATACCCAACACCAAAAGCGCACTTTGCGGGGTTTAACATCATCTTGTGGTGCCTCAGCACTTCGAATGCCTTCCTGAGGTGATTAATATGATCGACATTGTCTAGGATTTTGACTAACATGTCATCAACATAGACCTTCATTGTCTTTCCAATTAGATGGGCGAATATCTTATTCACCAATCTCTGATAAGTATCTCTTGCATTTTTAAGTCCAAAAGCCATAATAAGATAGGCAAAGACACCAAAATCGGTTATGAAAGATACCTTGCGGATGTTGTCTTTGTGCATTTTAATCTGATTGTAACCACTGAAGCCATCAATGAAGCTCAGCATCTCATGCCCAACAATGGCATCTATTCGGATATCAATCCTAAGTAGGGGATAACAGTCCTTCGAGAATGCATCGTTTAGATCATTGATCTCAACACACATCCTCCACTTTCCATTAACTTTCTTCACCATCACGGGGTTAGCCAACCGCTCGAGAAATTGCATTTTCTCGATAAATCCAGCTTCTAGGAGCTTCTCAACCTCATGCTTGATGGCCTCTAGCCTATCAGGGGCATAGTTCCCTTCTTCTGCTTAACATCTTTTCGATTTGGATCGATATTCAACTTGTGATTTATAAGATCAGGGTCAATTCCAGGCATGTCAGCTATTATCATCGCAAATACATCATTGTTATCTTGCAAGAACGTAGTTAGTTGGCCCTTCAAGAGCTTCTTCAAAGATGCTCCAACGTACGTGACCTTGTCCGGGTCTAAAAGATCCACATGGATTGGGATCAAGTCCTCCGCTGGCTTAAGTACCACGTGGTAGGTCGAGGGCACAGCCTTAAACGCATGAATCATGATCCTCCCAATGAGGGCGACCTTAAATTAAGTGAGTTTTGAAGATCTGTGTTCTTTATTTTATGCAAGTTTAATTTCTGCATGAACACCTTTCTATACAAGATTTAATTTACTTTGTTCAACCATTATCTTTCAAGAAAAGCCTAAAATCATAAAAACACATTCACCCCCTCTGTATATGATTCATTAAATAACAAGTGGTATCAGAGCAAAATCTGAAAGAAAACAGATTCAAGATCTTGGAAGAATGAAAACACAGAAAATCAGTAGGTACAAAATTCCCACCTTTGACAAAGCTAACTACACTCTTTAGAAAAAGAAAATGATGTTGTTTATCAAGATGGCTAATCCACTCTACACTCAGATCCTCAAGAATGGACCTTTCATTCCTGTGATAAGGGTTGAGGAATCTATAGATGGAGACATTGTCATACCAGCTCATTATGCTCCAAAAGATCCTGCTGAGTATACTGATCCTGAAAAGGAGAAGGTTTCCCTGGATAGAAGTTTACAATTGATATTGATTGAGTCACTTGACAATGTGATGTACAATAACATTGTTAACTGTGATACTGCTAAGCAATACGGGAGAACATTGAAATACTCTGTGAAGAAACTGAGGAAGTTAGATCAAATCAAAGAAGGATACTGATTTCACAATATGAGGGTTTCATGACTAAGCCTAAGGAAAGCATTACTGATGTGTTTGAAAGATTCAACAAGTCGATAAATGACTTGCAGCTTCATGATAAATACAAGTTGGGAGTCAGTGTACCTCATCCTTAAAAACGTTTCATGGAAGAGAATGTCTACTGAAGCTCTATTGTCGACCAGGACCCTTTTGACAGGATAATTTACAATTATTGGGGTGATAACTAGATGATCATATTGGAGAAAATTTAAACCTTCAAGGTCGAGGTCTCCGAACTCAAGCGTCATCTCAGTCTTAGCACGCTTAGGCGCCTCTCCAAAAATATTCATCACTTCTCTTACATATGATTTTTGAGAGTTCCTTTTAGTCCCATCAGCTGTTGGGCCTCCCAAGATCATGTTGATTACCGGCCCTCGGGGTTGTTGGTTACAATCTCTGTCGTTACCCCTTCGATCATCGTCTCTTCGATCATTATCTTTTTTTTGCCTCCATACTTTTCACCCTTGGTGAAATGTTCGAATTTTCCTCTTCATATCAAATACTCAATCTCATCATTGAATTGCCTACAATCATTAGTATCATGACCAATATCTCTATGGAACCTACAATATTGGCCCTTGTCTCTTTTCTCGTGGTCTCCCCTTGATGGCTTCGGCCATCTGAACTCTTTGTCCTTCTCAATTTCCATAAGGATTTGGCTCATTGGAGCGTTCAATCTTGCATATTCAGTGAACCTTGATGGTTGATTCTTCTTAGAAGTGAAGTAATAGTTTTTTCCAGTTCGAGGATACTTGTCATTGGCATCATACTCTTGATCCGTCTTCCATTTCTTATTGCTCACGGGTTCATTATTCACCACTGTCTTCTTCATACTTTCCTCCACCTTGATATATTTTTCGGCCCCATCCTGGAGCTGCAACATGCTTTCAGGAGGGTGTATAGATAGGGACATCTTGAAGAACTCATCCCTAGTCTCTTGCTGAAGGGCTATCATAGATACCTTTTCTTCAAGATCTGGGACCTTCAGGTCCTCCTTCGTGAATCAGTTCAGGTAGTCTCTAAGGGAATCATTCGCTTCTTGGACAAGACTCATGAAAGAAGCCGAACTCTTCTCGTGAAATCTGCCACCAATGAATTGCTTGATGAAGGCCTGACTCAGTTCTCTAAATGACCCAATTGAATTGGGGGGTAGACGACTATACCATCTTTGAGCCATACCCGCCAGGGTTTTAGGAAAGGCCCGATACTTGATAGCGTTATTCACGAGTTATAGCAATAGGGCGTTGGAAAAAGTTCTGACATGATTAGCTGGGTCGCAAGTACCATCATGTGCCTTGATGGTGGGTATCTTGAAATTCCTCGAGATGTTATCATTCATAATCTCCATGGTGAATGGAGGATTTGGACCATCGTGATCACCTAAGGGCATCAAGTCATTCGGGTAAGCCCTTGGGATCATCACTCTCTACCTTGGTGTCGGACCTTCCAGGTCTATAACAGGAGGAAAGTCCCATGGTCTTGCTGCAAGTAGGGGTTTTGGTGTCTGGTGCATCTCTAGATCACGCTTCAATCTCTGGATTTCGGTTTCATGAGCCCTGATCCTCTCTTGTATATTTTGCGGAATCGTCCCTTGGGTGCTACGGTTTTGTCAGGACCCTTCATGTTGGGGCTCCTTACCAGCACGCCTCTTTCTTGGGGTTGTCTCCTAATTTAACGAATCCGAGTCTCTAGTAGAGTAAGGCCCAGAGAAATTCCGATCTTCAGGGGTTGGAGTTAGGCCATGAATGTATTGGGGGGTCCATCCTTGTCCTTCTCTTCTATTAGATAGACCACTTCCTCCAACCTCTGGGTATAGAGGCATCCTGTAAGGCGGGTTGGTAGTCCCTGGGGTCATGATAGTTAAGTACTCATACCCGACAGGTTGGGAGCCTAATGGCGCATGCACTTGTTGAAGAGGGGGATTCATCCCTTGATGAGCAGGGGGATTTGTCCCTTGAAGAGTATGAGGATTCGTCCCTTGAGTTTGGGCTTTAGCAGTCGCGACTGGAATTACTCCACCTTGAGTGGCATAGGTCGAGTGTGCTGGAATCTCAATGGATAACGAGAGTGTCCTCGTGGAGGTTGTGCTAGTGGTTCTACTGGTAGTTCTGCTCCGTGTGTATACCATGGTTGTTATTGTCTTCCCACAAACGACACCAAATATTATGAAATAAAAACTAGGGTTGGTGAGCTTCGAGTTTTAATGATTGTTCTCGCGGTCGTGGACTGGCTATCCTCGCAAGATGCCTATGTATCTCTATGTTATAGAGAATCAAGTCAAAAACGTAGTTCTAGGTTGAGGGGTAGAACCCTTTATATAGAGATGAGTCTAGGGTTAGATTTGTGTTGAGAGATTCGGTGGACAAGTCTCCAACTTAGATGGTAATTAGGACTCCTGTAAGGAAAGGGATTCAAAATCCTTGTTTGTAGGTGTTAGTGTCCATGTTGGACGTCATGCCTTTGGTCTTTCAGTCGTATTGGACCTAATCCATGAACAACTTGTTTTCGTGGAATTTGACGACTTCTACTCGTGGGTCTTAACGACCTCGGCTCGTGGGCCTTGACGACTTGGGCCATCTTTAATTTGTGACAGGTTTTGATCAACCTGATTTGTATTGGGTTTTGGATAAGAGTTACAAGAGTAATTAATGCGACATTTAATGTGTCTTTTGGGCGTATTTTCTATCCATATCACATATAGTTATGTATTACCCGTCCTATAAGATTTAGAAACTGAAGTTAAATTTTAGTAGTTTATACACTTTGTTATGGGTCCTCCTAGATAGATAACTTTATTATGTATACCTTTATATTTTAATTTAACCGGTTTCTTTTATGTCTTCTAAATATTTTATTGAGTTTCATTTTGTATTTTGTATTTTAAATTTCTAAATTTCTTTTCAGTCTTCTAGATATTGCATATTCAATTGTCCAGACCAATTACCTAAATATTGAAAAAAAATCACTAAGAAAAAACCTGACAGTCACTGTCTCTTTGAATTACGAATTGGGAATACACACTTTATATTGCTTCAGATGTGGTCGAAGGTATTCAAATTCAGCTCATTACCCTCACGAAATTCCAGAATTTTCAACATTTTAAAACTCCAGAATGCTCCTTAACCTCACAAAATTCAAGAATTTCAAACACAGTTTTGGTTATGTCGAATTAGGAATAAAGTTCAAAATATACCTATAAATAATATTATGTGTCAACAATATTATCTTTTTTACATAAACTAAATTTTGTGGTTGTTTTGAATAACTAACCCGTTTGGATAATGTTGTTGATGGGTACTATGCAGTCAACAACGCACAATACCAAATACGTTCGTGTGGCTAATAATAAATTTAATAACTAAAATAAATTAAAATTAGTTTAATAATGAGTCTATTTCACCTGTTTGGTTGAAATTTTATTTAAAGCTCTTAAAATAATATTATCAAAATAATGACCGGGAGACCTATTTAATATCATTGTTTTTTTGTTGGTATTTAATATCATTGTTATTCATGCAATAATTAACATTTTCAAAACTATAATTTATGCATACAAATATCTATTTTATCGGCAACCAAAATCAAAATTTATCATGCTTCATTTATTGTCTTTTACGTTTTCTTGGATAAAAATAGCACACTTTCTGAAAATTTAGGAAAATAAAATGTATGTAATGCATTTTGATACATAAAAATGCTTTCATTATAAATTATATTCTGAAATTAAATCTATTTCAGTTTATTTGAAATATACTTTCGATACGTAACACTGATAAAATTCTAGTTTTTATTATAATATTCTCTAGAAAATTTCTATCAATTAATGTACTTCAATCAATCAACCTCCAATCTAAACATTTTTTTTCACCCCGAAATTATCCTCTATCGTCCCGGGTACTGGGTTCGATCCTCACTTATCCCGAGATTTGGGTTCGATTCTCGCTCACCCCGAAATTTATGAGAACAGATACTTATAAGTCATATTTGTCAAAAAAAATCAACCTCCAATCTAAACATTTTTTTTCACAATAAATTTTTTTTGAGTATAATCCTCAAATATAAAAAAAGAAAAAGAAAAAAGGATTGATCATCCAAAACTTGAAGTTAGGGCAAAAAACGCCCTACTCTCTCCTTGGTCTTACTTATCCCCCAATTACAATACGTACATTCTTCATCTCTCTTATCTTTAAATTATATATACACACTTATATATGCATATCTCGCTGATTTCTTCATCAAGTCTTTAACTTTTCTTTGTAAGAAGCTTTTACTTCAATTTAATTTTGTTTTTTTGGGTTAATTACTGTAAATTCTGTTACTTTTTCAATCTTTCATGTTTAGATTGTATATCATTTCAATTCAATTTAAGTTTATAGTTCAATTTATAAATTAAAAATTTGATCTTTAATGCCTAAATTCAACTCTTGTTTTAGGTTTACGATTAAAATGTACTTTTTGTTTGATTATATTCATGTCTATGTAGGATGATGTTGCAATTTATCGAATCTCGATTTTCGAAATTAAAGTTGAAATTTTTATAGGTTACGGTTAGTGTGTACCTTTTGTTTAATTGTATTCATGATTGTATATGTATGTATGTATAGGATGATGTTATAATTTGTCGAATAAAAAACTGAAATATTATCTTGATTCTTTGAAATTAAAGTTTACTTTTTTTGGAGATTGTGGTTAGTGTATACTTTTTGTTTGATTATATTCATGTATATGTAGGAGAATGTTGTAATTATGGAATCTTGATTTTTTGAAATTAAAGTTGACGTTTTTTCAGGTTATGGTTAGTGTGTACTTTTTGTTTCATTACATTCGTGATTGTATATGTACCTATTTGGGAATCTCCAGATCTTTGCTTGTTTTCAGCTCCCCGAAGCATTTTGTCGCTTACTACGCCCTTATCTTGTTTATTTGAAATTGAAGTTTACAGTTCTTTTTTGAGATTGTGGTTTAGTGTGTACTTTTTGTTGGGTTCTATTTGTGTTTTAATATTGGTATCATATGTACAGGATGAAGTTGTAATTTATTGAGTAGATGGCTGGATTATTGTCGGGCGATCCATTACAACATGGAATGTATGAAGGAGGAGGTTCGTACAATAATCAGTCAGAAGATGGTACTGGTGGTGGTGGCCAGTGGTATTATTCTCGAAAGGAAATTGAAGAGAATTCGAGTTCTAGAAGAGACGGGATTGATCTCAAGAAAGAGACTTATATGCGCAAGTCTTATTGCACTTTCTTGCAAGATTTGGGCATGAGGCTTAAAGTGTATGTCTCTTTTATTAAATATAAAGTCAATTATTTGTTTCTGAGTTTGGATTTTGTTTTGCTCTGCACGTTTTAGTTTACAATTTTTTATTGTTGTTATATGCAGTAGATTATTAATGTTCTAAATTACTGTCTTCACTCGGAATTCTTAAATAGAGAAAATTATTAATCTAAATTAAGAGTATATCCGAGTGATGTAATTATGAATTGCACCTAAAAGAAGTGACTTTAAAATTTTATTCCTAAAAGTTGTTGTGATTATATTATATCCGAAAATGCTAATTTAAATTG
This sequence comes from Apium graveolens, assembly GCF_009905375.1. Lineage (NCBI taxonomy): Eukaryota > Viridiplantae > Streptophyta > Magnoliopsida > Apiales > Apiaceae > Apium > Apium graveolens. The sequence continues at coordinate 20,403,905 of NC_133648.1, read as the reverse complement.
CAAATTTGATCAACTTTACTCGCGAAAGTCAATTTAGGATAGGTGAATCATGGAACATTTAATTTGGGTTGGAGTCGGTTACATTAAATATGGTGCTTCGTTTAATTATATAAAAACGACATCTTATCGTGCAAGGTTGTTGCCTTTCTTTCATATTTAATTTCTAATTACAAATGAATTTTAGAATGCGAATTTGCAAACCTCTGGCATTGATATAATCAATGTTTTGAACCTCTCTTTTTTGCGTCTGACCTTCTGATTTGTTGTTCCTAAATAATAAAATGATCGTCTCGTCACTGATCTATGGTTAACATTAAGAATGCAGGCCTCAGGTTACTATTGCTACGGCGATAATTTTTTGTCATCGATTCTTCCTTCGTCAATCTCATGCAAGGAACGATAGGAGGGTGAGCCCACTGCAATTGTTCTATATGAATCTTAAAAACTTTTATTTCTTACAAAATATTTTAATCATAGCGTATTAAAATGGATTTAGAAAAAAAAATTATGTGTTATGTTATTAAATATATCACTGAAACAATAATGCTGATCAAGTAGAAGTTAAAGTGCAAAGTGGACAATAACACTGGTTTTCTTTATTGATAAGAGTGTGCAATACATTTCTTGTGTGTGGTCATGATAGCTCTTTCTTAAGAAAAGGGCATGGGAGGGATTAATTTGGAGAAGAACAAGTTTTGTCAAGTGTTAGCATTGGCAGGCAGGTTCATTAACATGCATCATGGTTGTCAGATTGTGGATTTATTGTAGGATTTGAGAAAATGATAGTCATCGCACATGTTACC